>NW_028160019.1:67500-78731 GCF_964263955.1 Coregonus lavaretus
CACGTCGACTATGACAGACAAATTGAGGGGGAAAAACCAAGAAAATCACATTGTAGGATTTTTTAATGAATTTATTTGCAAATTATGGTGGAAAATAAGTATTTGGTCACCTACAAACAAGCAAAATTTCTGGCTCTCACAGACCTGTAACTTCTTCTTTAAGAGGCTCCTCTGTCCTCCACTCGTTACCTGTATTAATGGCACCTGTTTGAACTTGTTATCAGTATAAAAGACCCCTGTCCACAACCTCAAAGTCACACTCCAAACTCCACTATGGCCAAGACCAAAGAGCTGTCAAAGGATACCAGAAACAAAATTGTAGACCTGCACCAGGCTGGGAAGACTGAATCTGCAATAGGTAAGCAGCTTGGTTTGAAGAAATCACCTGTGGGAGCAATTATTAGGAAATGGAAGACATACAAGACCACTGATAATCTCCCTCGATCTGGGGCTCCACGCAAGATCTCACCCTGTGGGGTCAAAATGATCACAAGAACGGTGAGCAAAAATCCCATAACCACACGGGGGGACCTAGTGAATGACCTGCAGAGAGCTGGGACCAAAGTAACAAAGCCTACCATCAGTAACACACTACGCCGCCAGGGACTGAAATCCTGCAGTGCCAGACGTGTCCCCCTGCTTAAGCCAGTACATGTCCAGGCCCATCTGAAGTTTGCTATAGTGCATTTGGATGATCCAGAAGAGGATTGGGAGAATGTCATATGGTCAGATGAAACCAAAATAGCACTTTTTGGTAAAAACTCAACTCGTCGTGTTTGGAGGACAAAGAATGCTGAGTTGCATCCAAAGAACACCATACCTACTGTGAAGCATGGGGGTGGAAACATCATGCTTTGGGGCTGTTTTTCTGCAAAGGGACCATGACGACTGATCCCTGTAAAGGAAAGAATGAATGGGGCCATGTATCGTGAGATTTTGAGTGAAAACCTCCTTCCATCAGCAAGGGCATTGAAGATGAAACGTGGCTGGGTCTTTCAGCATGACAATGATCCCAAACACACCGCCCGGGCAACGAAGGAGTGGCTTCGTAAGAAGCATTTCAAGGTCCTGGAGTGGCCTAGCCAGTCTCCAGATCTCAACCCCATAGAAAATCTTTGTAGGGAGTTGAAAGTCTGTGTTGCCCAGCGACAGCCCCAAAACATCACTGCTCTAGAGGAGATCTGCATGGAGGAATGGGCCAAAATACCAGCAACAGTGTGTGAAAACCTTGTGAAGACTTACAGAAAACGTTTGACCTGTGTCATTGCCAACAAAGGGTACATAATGTACATATGTACATATTACCTCAACTACCTCAACTAGCCGGTGCCCCCGCACATTGACTCTGCAACGGTACCCCCCTGTATATATAGCCTCCCTACTGTGACTTTATTTTACTTCTGCTCTTTTTTTTCTCAACACTTTTTTTGTTGTTGTTTTATTTTTACTTTTTTTGTTTAAAATAAATGCACTGTTGGTTAAGGGCTGTAAGTAAGCATTTCACTGTAATGTCTGCACCTGTTGTATTCGGCGCATGTGACCAATCAAATTTGATTTGATTTGATTTGATAACAAAGTATTGAGAAACTTTTGTTATTGACCAAATACTTATTTTCCACCATAATTTGCAAATAAATTCATAAAAAATCCTACAATGTGATTTTCTGGATTTTATTTTCTCAGTTTGTCTGTCATAGTTGACGTGTACCTATGATGAAAATTACAGGCCTCTCTCATCTTTTTAAGTGGGAGAACATGCACAATTGGTGGCTGACTAAATACTTTTTTTCCCCACTGTAGGTGCGCATAAACCTGTTGTGTGTACACATCAAATCAAACGAAAAATTATTTGCTCTGCAACTGTGATAAGCTACTGTTGAATTCTATATCCTTTGTACTTCTATTTTCAACACTAACAATGAACCAATTGAAAAATATCCCCTTAGCCGCAACAAAACACGATATTCAATTGAATTGAATGAACATCAGCGATGTTGTACACAGGCGTCTTCAGCTGTGGCTCGGAACACTGTACATGACACGACATACACACAGCCAGTGACTCACAACAAGGTGGAGAGCAGATAATACATTTATGGGACTGTAAGAAGATTTGTGTGTACTGCTTGACTTAATGGCAGATAATTGGGAGCCTCCCTGTAAACAGGCTTTAGAGAAATCAAACCCTTGAATGGGAAAATACATTTATTAACTCAATCCGCTTAGTTCAGGTTCAGCTCTTCGCTCAAATTAAGTTTGCTGCTGGATTCTGAAGGATATTAGGAAGAGGACGAAAAGGAAGGAAGGAAACTAGGAAGGAAGGAAGGAAACAAGGAAGGAAGGAAGGAAACAAGGAAGGAAGGAAGGAAACAGGGAAGGAAGGAAGGAAGGAACCATCGGAATCACGGGCATATCATCAAAAAAAGCTATTTTGTTATACTGTAATTTCATCCCCTTTGGAATTATTTTCTTCTTTCTGTAAGCAACTGGAATGTGTAGGACGTTGACATGAAAAATACAACACAAGCTGCACAAGCAGTTTGGATTTGCTTTGTGTTCTGCAGCTTATGTTTTTCTACAACAATGAATGGCATTAAATGAAGAGTATCATTCCAAAACGCTACATCCACCATTTTGAAATGATTGCTTATGTCCTGGGTCCATTAATGTGTGTGTAAAATATTACTGTTCTCAGATTTTTTTTATTATTAGATTTTAGATGTGTATGATTTTTTTGGGGGAGGCGTTTGTGCAAAACTCCATATATCCATTGTTTAGCTTGAATGGAATGTTCGTATCCTGTATATTTGACTGTGATATGTGGTTGTCTCACCTAGCTATCTTAAGATGAACGCACTAACTGTACGTCGCTCTGGATAAGAGCATCTGCTAAATGACTAAAATGTCAAACGTAAATGTAAATGTTTTACAGACTTCATATTACTGTATAGAATAATTATAATTTACCAACATTTCTGAAAATCGATATAGCGTTTTGGAATGAAACTCTTTACATTTTGTCATCCTGAAATCTTGGTGAAAAATAACAGACTGCACCTGGTTGAGTCAAAGCCCTGGTGGTCATCTGTAGCTCAGCTGGTAGAGCACGGCGCTTGTAACGCTAAGGTAGTGGGTTTGATCCCCGGGACCACCCATACACAAAAAAAAATGTATGCACGCATGACTGTAAGTCGCTTTGGATAAAAGCGTCTGCTAAATGGCATATTATTAGTATGATTTCTATACATCTATACATCAACACTCGTCTGCTGCACTCTTTATATGATGAGCCATTTACTCAAGTGTTAGAGACTGCCCCTCAGAACAGACTGCCCTTCAGAACAGACTGCCCCTTCAGAACAGACTGCCCTTCAGAACAGACTGCCCCTCAGAACAGACTGCCCCTCAGAACAGACTGCCCCTTCAGAACAGACTGCCCTTCAGAACAGACTCCCCCTTCAGAACAGACTGCCCTTCAGAACAGACTCCCCCTTCAGAACAGACTGCCCCTCAGAACAGACTCCCCCTTCAGAACAGACTGCCCCTCAGAACAGACTGCCCCTTCAGAACAGACTGCCCTTCAGAACAGACTCCCCCTTCAGAACAGACTGCCCTTCAGAACAGACTCCCCCTTCAGAACAGACTGCCCCTCAGAACAGACTGCCCCTCAGAATAGACTGCCCCTCAGTACATAACTGTGGTAGTGAGTTATACACTGTCTGTGTGTGTGTGTGTGTGTCTGTCACATACAGTATGTGTGTTTTATTTGCCAGAGGATCAATGGCAGGCAGGTGTTTAGTATTCCAATTGAGCCTCAAGGCCCTCTCTGGGCAGTGTTTGTGGCTGTGCATGAGCCACTCTGTGGAATAACTTTGAACACACACACACACACACACACACACACACACACACACACACACACACACACACTTGTGCACTGTAGTATGCATTCACTATGTGCATCTTGTAGTGATTTATGGTAAATGTAATTACAGTACTACCACACCCCCCTGATGAGACCCATGTGGCTCTTAATGAATGCATTAAACATTCAGGAGTTAATTAATAATTGCCATATTATCTACAAATTTACAAGGCGCGCATATATCTTGCCTTCATTACAAAACAGCTCATTATTATGTCCACTATTTTAGAGACTTTTGCATGCTGGAAGTGGAGACAAACTGAATTGATTAATTGGATATGCCAAAAGTGGATAATTTATTATTTATTTTAATCACGACAACACATATATACTACCGTTCAAAGGTTTGGGGTCACTTAGAAATGTCCTTGTTTTCGAAAGAAAAGCATTTTTTTTGTCCATTTAAATAACATCAAATTGATCAGAAATACAGTGTAGACATTGTTAATGTTGTAAATGGCTATTTTAGCTGGAAACGGCTGATTTTTTATGGAATATCTACATAGGCGTACAGAGGCCCATTATCAGCAACCATCAGTCCTGTGTTCCAATGGCACGTTGTGTTTGCTAATCCAAGTTTATCATTTTAAAAGGCTAATTGATCATTAGAAAACCCTTTTGCAATTATTTTAGCACAGCTGAAAACTGTTTTGCTGATTAAAGAAGCAATAAAACTGGCCTTTTTGAGACTAGTTGAGTATCTGGATCATCAGAAATTGTGGGTTCGATTACAGGCTCAAAATGGCCAGAAACAAATTACTTTCTTCTGAAACTCATCAGTCTATTCTTGTTCTGAGAAATGAAGGCTATTCCATGCAAGAAATTGCCAAAAAACTGAAGATCTCGTACAACGCTGTGTACTACTCCCTTCACAGAACAGCGCAAACTGGCTCTAACCAGAATAGAAAGAGAAGTGGGAGGCCCCGGTGCACAACTGAGCAAGAGGACAAATGCATTAGAGTGTCTGGTTTGAGAAACAGACACCTCACAGGTCCTCAACTGGCAGCTTCATTAAATAGTTCGCGCAAAACACCAGTCTCAACGTCAACAGTGAAGAGGCGACTCCTGGATGCTGACCTTCTAGGCAGAGTTGCGAAGAAAAAGCCATATCTCAGACTGGCCAATAAAAAGAAAACATTAAGATGGGCAAAAGAACACAGACACTTGACAGAGGAAGATTGGAAAAAGGTGTTATGAACAGACGAATTGAAGTTTGAGGTGTTCGGATCGCAAAGAATAACATTTTGTGAGACGCAGACCAAATGAAAAGATGCTGGAGGAGTGCTTAATGCCATCTGTCCAGTATGTTGGAAGCATTGTGATGGTCTGGGGGTGCTTTGGTGGTGGGAAAGTGGGAGATATGTACAGGGTAAAAGGGATCTTGAAGAAGGAAGGCTATCGCTGTGGACGGCGCTTGATTGGAGCCAATTTCCTCCTACAACAGGACAATGACCCAAAGCACAGCTCCAAACTATGCAATAACTATTTAGGGAAGATGCAGTCAGCTGGTATTCTGTCTATAATGGAGTGGCCAGCACAGTCACCGGATCTCAACCCTATTGAGCTGTTGTGGGAGCAGCTTGAACGTATGGTACGTAAGAAGTGCCCATCAAGCCAATCCAACTTGTGGGAGGTGCTTCAGGAAGCATGGGGTGAAATCCCTTCAGATTACCTCAACAAATTGACAACTAGAATGCCATGGGTCTGCAAGGCTGTAATTGCTGCAAATGGAGGATTATTTGACGAAAGCAAAGTTTGAAGGACACAATTATTATTTCAATAAAAAATCATTATTTCTAACCTTGTCAATGACTACATTTCCTATTCATTTTGCTATATTTCCTATTCAAACTCATTTCACATATGTTTTCATGGAAAACAAATACATTTCTAAGTGACCCCAAACTTTTGAACGGTAGTGTGTATATATTCTCACGACATACGGATATGGACAGGCAAACAGTAATATACTCTGTCTCACCCACTCTCACTGTCTCTCCCCCCGCTCTCACCCACTCTGTCTCTCCCCCGCTCTCACCCACTCTCACTGTCTCTCCCCTGCTCTCACTCTCTCCCCCTCTCTCACCCGCTCTCATTGTCTCTTCCCCGCTCTCATCCACTCTCACTGTCTCTCCCCCACTCTCACACACACACTCCCCTCTAAATACACACACATACTCACTCAAAACATGCAGTTTTGAACCTCTTGTCTAGGGAAGGAGGTAGCCGAGATCTTGCCTCCCCTCCCCGGGTCTGTGTGTACCTCATGTCTGGACTACTCCCAGCAGACCCCAAGAAAAGCTCCAGCTAACAGCGTGTGAAATGTTCACAGCCCCCTACTAAAAGTTTTAAAGGAGACGTTGGGCCCATGGCACCTGAAAACGTAGGTCAGGCCCCCGGATACACACCAGGTGAGCCCCTCATCAAAGATGGACAACATTGTCGCAATGGGTTTCTGTTTTCTCGCTCGCTTACCCTCACTCCGTTTTCACCACGCCTCCACCACAATCTATTCCTTCTTCTCTAGTTCTCTAGAACTCATTTTTTCAGCTTGCTCCATACACTCTATCTGATGGAATCAGAGCTTTCTCCATACACTCTATCTGATGGAATCAGAGCTTTCTCCATACACTCTATCTGATGGAATCAGAGCTTTCTCCATACACTCTATCTGATGGAATCAGAGCTTTCTCCATACACTCTATCTGATGGAATCAGAGCTTTCTCCATACACTCTATCTGATGGAATCAGAGCTTTCTCCATACACTCTATCTGATGAAACTAGAGCTTGTTGTTCTTTTGAAAGCTTTCAAGGATGAGAACGATAGGGATGAGACAAGAACATTGAATATGTTGAAAGCAACATTCCAGAATCAGAATTGAACATTGGTGTACAGGGGATGGATTCATTGTTAAATAGTTTTATGAGTAGACTTAACAACCATGTTAGCCTTTCTCTTTATCAACACCCATTTGGATTTGAGGAATGAAATCAATCCACTGACATACATGGTGAGCTCAAACTTTTTGGTTATCCTTTATTTCTGCTGCATTTTTTTATTGATGGAATCTCTGGCTGCACTTGATGGAAAATGCAAAACTTCAAAATGATTTATGTTGTTGGCGCGGCTAAGTCATCCTTGAAAAATAATACATTACTTTAGCATCAGTCCAACCAATCACTGATGAAATGTGTGGATTCCATATTGATTACGGCTATAGCAGTCACTCATACACTGTTCTAGAACTGTCTGATTGGTGCATGCGCTCATGGCCAATTCTGCTATCTGTTGATTATTTTTACTTGAGTATCAATTCCTTGAAAATTACTGAAACCGACAATTTATAACTAATTCAATTCCAGGACATAATTTATTGAGATTCTAGGTGAAAATAGCTTGTGTATTTATAAGTTACACATGTTCTACCAATCAATGTATACAGAGCCTACGAGATATGTTTGGGAAAGGGATACCTAGTCGGTTGCACAGCTGAATGCATTCAACTGAAATGTGTCTTCTGCGTTTAACCCAACCCCTCTGAATCAAAGAGGGGCTACCTTATTGGGGGTTAACTGCCTTGCTCAAGGGCAGATTGGCAAATCTTGCCGGCTCAGGGATTCAAACCAGCAACCTTTTGGTCACTGGCCCAACACTCTTAACCGCTAGGCTACCTGCCTGCCATTTGAGTCAAAGTCTGAGTTTATAAGTAAGGTAACTGTGTATCAGTAAATATAATAAAGATAATAATCTGATTTGATTAATTAATAATAAATTGTGTGATTAGTTGTAGGATGATGGTGCATATGAAATTAAGTAAAAGGTCTTGAGCCACAATTAATAACATTGTCCATTACACACTTTTTCAAAAGATAAAAACAATCTAGTTGGTCTATTTACAATCTAATTAATCCTAAAGAGTGATGTCAATTGAAGGGATAAATATAAAACCATTATTACACATGAAACTCTTTGTGCCATAAGAAGTTAAACAATCAGGCCAGTCAGTGGCTTTTCATTAGGAATATTAATAGCTTAAATTCCACTTGTCTTCATATCCTCCCAAAAGTATAATATACCGGTATCACAATAAAACAATCAAAGCCCATTGAAAAGTCCAAATTGAAAGGAATTAAGATGTGGAGAGAAAAAGTGTGTGGAAGTCATTTAACTGAGAGTTTAGTTTGTTTCAGCCTGAGAAGAACCTATCTACACCGCTCAGTACATAACCTTCCAACTAATCCAACCACGTACAGGTAGTTCAAATGCCTCAGTGCACTGACAGATGTTCCTGAGATAATTATGGATCAGTTATGAGATCTCTGAGGTCATACTGTGCTTGTTTCCTCTACAGGAAAAAAAAAGAACATAGATCAAAGCCTCATAAAGCGTCAGATACAGTGCAAAAGTATTCCTCCCCCTTGGCGTTTTTCCTATTTTGTTGCATTACAACCTGTAATTTAAATGGATTTTTATTTGGATTTCATGCAATGGACATACACAAAATAGTCCAAATTGGTGAAGTGAAATTTTAAAAAATAACTTATTTCAAAAAAAAATTGAAAATAAATAACGTAAAAGTGGTGCGTGCATATGTATTCACCCCCTTTGCTATGAAGCCTCTAAATAAGATCTAGCGCAACCAATTACCTTCAGAACATAATTAGTTAAATAAAGTCCACCTGTGTGCAATCTAAGTGTCACATGATCTGTCACATGATCTCAGTATATATACACCTGTTCTGAAAGGCCCCAGAGTCTGCAACACCACTAAGCAAGGGGCACCACCAAGCAAGCGGCACCATGTAGACCAAGGAGCTCTCCAAACAGGTCAGAGACAAAGTTGTGGACAAGTACAGATCAGGGTTGGGTTATAAAAAAATATCAGAAACTTTGACCATTAAATCCATTATTAAAAAATGGAAAGAACATGGCACAACAACAAACCTGCCAAGAGAGGGCCGCCCACCAAAACTCACGGACCAGGCAAGGAGGGCATTAATCAAAGAGGCAACAAAGAGACCAAAGATAACCCTGAAGGAGCTGCAAAGCTCCACAGTGGATATTGGAGTATCTGTCCATAGGACCACTTTATGCTGTACACTCCACAGAGCTGGCTTCATGGAAGAGTGGCCAGAAAAAAAGCCATTGCTTAAAGAAAGAAATAAGCAAATACATTTGGTGTTCGCCAAAAGGCATTTGGGAGACTCCCCAAACATATGGAAGAAGGTACTCTGGTCAGATGAGACTAAAATGTAGCTTGTTGGCCATGAAGGAAAATGCTATGTCTGCCGCAAACCCAACACCTCTCATTGCCCCAAGAACACCATCCCCACAGTGAAGCATGGTGGTGGCAGCATCATGCTGTGGGGATGTTTTTCATCGGCAGGGACTGGGAAACTGGTCAGAATTGAAGGAATGATGGATGGCGTTAAATACAGGGAAATTCTTTAGGGAAACCTGTTTCAGTCTTCCAGAGATTTGAGACTGGGATGGAGGTTCTCCTTCCAGCAAGACAATGACCCTAAGCATACTGCTAAAGCAACACTCAAGTGGTTTAAGGGGAAACATTTAAATGTCTTGGAATGGCCTAGTCAAAGCCCGGACCTCAATCCAATTGAGAATCTGTGGTATGACTTAAATATTGCTGTACACCAGCGGAACCCATCCAACTTGAAGGAGCTGGAGCAGTTTTACCTAGAAGAATGGGCAAAAATCCCAGTGGCTAGATGTGCCAAGCTTATAGAGACATACTCCAAGAGACTTGCAGCTGTAATTGCTGCAAAAGGTGGCTCTACAAAGTATTGACTTTGGGGGGGGGGGGGGGGGGGGGTGGTAGGCATGTTGCGTAAATCAAATGATACAAACCCCCCCAAAAATCTATTTTAATTCCAGGTCGTAAGGCAACAAAATAGGAAATATGCCAAGGGGGTTGAATACTTTTGATTAAATTAACTATTCCACATGTGTTTAATCTATAGTTCTAATTGCAAGTAAAGTTTGACCATATGTTTACTTTAGGAAAAAGATTCATTCTTTACTTTGACTATATTCCTACTTCAGCTTAGTGAAATATGATGTGTTTGTTCACGCACAGCAATATGGAATCTAATTAACTTTTGAGCGTGTGTTCGTTAATCAGGAAGATGACCCACTCATTTCAGAATGCAAAATGGCCACCCCCTCTTATTGTTTGACTTGGACCTTAGTAAATTCCCCCATGGGCACACGCGGTACAAGATAACAACATAAGTCAACAACAACAACAACAACAACGAATGCGTCGTCCTGTAGACAGGTGATGATGGCTAACCTGCTAAATGTCTACCTCAGGGAGACCATGAGGACACCTCCCAAAACACAACGCCAGTGTAACCGACATACTCCCTCGCCAATCAACCACTTCATTAAGCTCTAAATCATCTATATGCTGCTTCATTTGCATCTTGTTTAGATAAATTGGGTCTTAAATGAATAAACGCTTGTAGGGAAGGACCTCACACCGAGGGACATAGGGCCCAAGTACATACTTTGCATAGACACTGGATTAAACAGTGTTCAGTTAACACAGGCATCGCTATTGCGTTGCGGCAGGTAGCTTAGTGGTTAAGAGCATTGTGCCAGTAACCGAAAGGTTGCTGGTTCTAATCCCCGAGCGGACTAGGTGAAAAATCTGTCGATGTGCCCTTGAGCAAGGCACTTAACCCTAGTTGCTCTGGATAAGCGTGTCTGCTGAAATGTAAATGTCAAACCTTTCAATAAACACTACTGTAACTTTAACCACTGCACCACAGGTGTCAACAACTACCTGAAAGTGTCACCACTGTTCCTACAGCTTAAGAGGGCCGGAATGATCAAGATGAAGAACAACTTTAAAAAATCATCCAAAAAGGGTATTTGTAAAAAACAGTACAACTTTAACTTTTTTTTCAGGTTCTTATAGATTCAGTATCCCCAACTGTTGAAGTATCCTTGTTATACATACCACTGCATTCATTGTTCATAATGGCAAATATTATATGACAATAATAACCCTTACCTCACATAAGTCTCCATTGTGTCGCAGATATAACAACTATTAAGGTAGAATTATATTTATAGGCCCAATGTTCTCAGATCTGTCCTTGGTCATAGAATAATTGGTTTCTTCATCCTCCCAGTAAAATGCCAAAAGTGTCAGGTTTTGCACAAAAGTGCCGGAGCAGTGCTAGCTGCTAGCGCGGGGGGCTAGGGAAGAGGTTAGGCTTCAGAACAACGGCACTAATTAAAACCATTCACTTATTGTTTTATCTGCATCACAGATGAA
>NW_028160018.1:0-2500 GCF_964263955.1 Coregonus lavaretus
GTGTACTTTGACAGTATTACCTGATGTAAACTTAGGCTACAGTTTGGATGACAGTTACTGTATTGAAAATGCACAAGGCTGCACTTCTATGGCATATATCAATTTCAACAGTACTATTTACATATTAATTTACATATTACTGTATGTGGGTTATTGATTGAAAGAGACTGGACAACCCAAGGGGCACAAAGGAAAAAAAACTAAATTAGAAAGAAACACAGGAAACCACCCCTAAGGCACAACTTTGCCCACAGCACTGTTCTAGTGCTGTCTCTACACATCCAGACGTTCCTGTCTGTCAGCCCACATATTCTCATCCACATCACACCGGATATTTTCCCTTCCAATGCAACGTGGAAAGAATCTTTTGGAATCATCCTCTGCAGGCGTCTACTGTGGTGTCCTCACATGCTGCATCCATTGCAGCCAGCAGGGTCATCTGTGTGTGTGGCTGACGATCGTACACCTTCCACCTCCATGCTGAAAAGAACTCCTCAATTGGGTTAAGGAATGGTGAATAAGGTGGGAGGAATTCTATGAGCATCCTCGGGTGGGTCACAAACCATTGCCTTATGTATGATGTTTGATCGATGGAAACTCACATTATCACAAATGACCACATACTTTGGCAAATCCTCTCTAAACAGACCCCTCTCATCATCAGGGATGAGAGCCCTGTAGAGAGTCTCTAAAAAGTTGAGTAGATGCTGGGTGTTGTATGGCCCTAAAAGGGGGATATGGGTTAGGACACCATGCTCCGAAATAGCAGCACACATGGTGATATTTCCTCCCCGTTGGCCTGGCAAATCCACAGTAGCTCTGTGACCGATGATATTCCGACCCCACCTTCTGCATTTGGTCAGGTTGAAGCCAGCCTCATCCACGTATACAAAGTTGTGAGAGGGTTCACTTGATTCCAACTCCATTATACGCTATATCCCAGAACACACAGTTGAATTTGTTTTGGTAAGGAAGAGTGACATAAAATGTACATATATTGCATGTTCCTTCCACAGCAATGGAAATGTGTGCAGTTTATGCTTACTGTACTATGTAACACTATAAAATGTTGCTGTAAAGTAGTTACATAGATATATGTTTTACCTGTACATACTGGTACCGTAGCTCCTTAACTCTGTCCTCATTCCTTTGGAATGGTACACGGTACAGCTGTTTCATACTCATCTGGTTTCTATGCAGCACCCTGTCGATGGTTGAGATGCTAACCGTATGGATGTTTTCAAAGACATCGTTGTCTTCTATAATGGTCCTTTGTATTTCCCTGAGTCTCATGGCATTGTTTGCTCGGACCATGGTGCAAATAGCCTCCTCCTGTTGAGGTGTGAAAAGGCGTCCTCTGCCACCGGTTTGAGGTAATCTTGCAGTCCTATGTGTGGAAAAATGCAGTGATGCATCGCACACTTTCACATAGACAAAAACTATGCGAACACACATTTTACTGTAAAACATACAGGTGGGTGCATGTAAGGTGCAGTATGTATCTGTATAGAGTATATTTCTGTATGCTGTGAAATACAAGTGGACTACTGTAATATGAAGCATTGTAGGAAGTATACAGTATACTGCTTATATACAGTAACAGTGCACTGTACATTGGTGGACATACCTGTTCTCTCTTCGAAACGTTTGTACTATTGAGGACACGGTTGATCTCCCAATATTCGGCTGCACCCTTCGACCCGCCTCAGCCATTGTAAGGCCATGATTGACAACATGGTCTACAATAGTGGCCCTTATGTCATCAGATATGCGCCTATGTCCTCTTCTGCCTCTTCCTCTGTTTTGCCTTCCACCACGCATCCTTGCTCCTCTTCTTCCTCCTCTTGGCTGTTGACCCTGTTCGTTTCCTGGTCCATCCATTATTGGAAAATTGCAACTCTGTGTTGTGGTCTGTCTATATATGCTTGCCAATTGATTCTTCATGAGATGCACCTTTGAGCAATTTAGACAACTGGTTGATTGTTGGTTGAACTAACACTTTACATTCCTTCATGAGTGAGGGTTAATTTCACCTGCACGATTCAGCAATTTACGTTTTTGTACAAAAGGTCTAATAGAAATGTGTAAAACTATGCTTGACAGTTTATGACAAATAGTTCAACAATTTTGCATGTAATGGCTTATGCAAGGAACTAATGCCTAGATGTTTTGAGGGGTAAGACTATTCAACAGAGACCCATCTACTATATTTTGATCAACATGACATGAGCAATTGAAAATGTGGAAAAAAGCTGACACTTGTACATTATCAATTGCAATATGTACAAAAGCAATTGCAATTTGTTCAAAGGAATAAGAAATTGCTTTAATGATGTGCACAAGTGACTAGATGATTTGGAATTTGTACAAGTAGTATCAAGAATTGCACTTTTGATCTAAGAAATGCACCAAAGCGACTGAGAAAAACTGTAACACAATGGAAAAATTGAATGATTTGTTATTTAAATATTGAAAGTGAGTGGGCTACAGAGAGAAACAA
>NW_028160018.1:5000-15306 GCF_964263955.1 Coregonus lavaretus
CAGTACTCAGAGCTACAAGACAGGAACACCGTCCCTCAGGCTGGTGCAGTACTCAGAGCTCCAAGACAGGAACACCGTCCCTCAGGCTGGTGCAGTACTCAGAGCTCCAAGACAGGAACACCGTCCCTCAGGCTGGTGCAGTACTCAGAGCTCCAAGACAGGAACACCGTCCCTCAGGCTGGTGCAGTACTCAGAGCTCCAAGACAGGAACACCGTCCCTCAGGCTGGTGCAGTACTCAGAGCTCCAAGACAGGAACACCGTCCCTCAGGCTGGTGCAGTACTCAGAGCTCCAAGACAGGAACACCGTCCCTCAGGCTGGTGCAGTACTCAGAGCTCCAAGACAGGAACACCGTCCCTCAGGCTGGTGCAGTACTCAGAGCTCCAAGACAGGAACACCGTCCCTCAGGCTGGTGCAGTACTCAGAGCTCCAAGACAGGAACACCGTCCCTCAGGCTGGTGCAGTACTCAGAGCTCCAAGACAGGAACACCGTCCCTCAGGCTGGTGCAGTACTCAGAGCTCCAAGACAGGAACACCGTCCCTCAGGCTGGTACAGTACTCAGAGCTCCAAGACAGGAACACCGTCCCTCAGGCTGGTGCAGTACTCAGAGCTCCAAGACAGGAACACCGTCCCTCAGGCTGGTGCAGTACTCAGAGCTCCAAGACAGGAACACCGTCCCTCAGGCTGGTGCAGTACTCAGAGCTCCAAGACAGGAACACCGTCCCTCAGGCTGGTGCAGTACTCAGAGCTCCAAGACAGGAACACCGTCCCTCAGGCTGGTGCAGTACTCAGAGCTCCAAGACAGGAACACCGTCCCTCAGGCTGGTGCAGTACTCATAGCTCCAAGACAGGAACACCGTCCCTCAGGCTGGTGCAGTACTCAGAGCTCCAAGACAGGAACACCGTCCCTCAGGCTGGTGCAGTACTCAGAGCTCCAAGAAAGGAACACCGTCCCTCAGGCTGGTGCAGTACTCAGAGCTCCAAGACAGGAACACCACACCACTACCTAACAGCAGGTTGGAGATGTTACAAAAGCCATCCAAGGGAATGGGAATGAAAGAGCTTAGGCCATTACAGCCACACAACCGTCATGGACTTACCATGACTAATACCATGGACTAATAATATGGGCTAATACCATTGACTAATATAATGGGCTAATATCGTTAAATAATGCCATGGGCTAATACCTTGGGCTAATACCATGGGCTAATACCATGGGCTAATGCCATGGGCTAATACCATGGGCTAATACCATGGGCTAATACCATGGGCTAATACCATGGACTAATACCATGGGCTAATGCCTTGGGCTAATACCATTGACTAATATAATGGGCTAATACCGTTAACTAATGCCTTGGGCTAATACCATGGGCTAATGCCTTGGGATAATACCATGGGCTAATGTCTTGGGCTAATACCATGGGCTAATACCATGGGCTAAATCCATGGGCTAATACCATGGCCTAATGCCTTGGGCTAATACCATGGGCTAATGCCTTGGGCTAATACCATGGGCTAATACCATGGGCTAATACCATGGGCTAATACCATGGGCTAATACCATGGACTAATACCATGGGCTAATACCATGGGCTAATACCATGGGCTAATACCATGGGCTAATACCATGGGCTAATGCCTTGGGCTAATACCATGGGCTAATGCCTTGGGCTAATACCATGGGCTAATACCATGGGCTAATACCATGGACTAATACCATGGGCTAATACCATGGGCTAATACCATGGGCTAATACCATGGGCTAATACCATGGACTAATACCATGGACTAATACCATGGGCTAATGCCTTGGGCTAATACCATTGACTAATATAATGGGCTAATACCGTTAACTAATGCCTTGGGCTAATACCATGGGCTAATACCATGGGCTAATGCCTTGGGATAATACCATGGGCTAATGTCTTGGGCTAATACCATGGGCTAATACCATGGGCTAAATCCATGGGCTAATACCATGGGCTAATGCCTTGGGCTAATACCATGGGCTAATGCCTTGGGCTAATACCATGGGCTAATACCATGGGCTAATACCATGGGCTAATACCATGGACTAATACCATGGGCTAATACCATGGGCTAATACCATGGGCTAATACCATGGGCTAATACCATGGGCTAATACCATGGGCTAAATCCATGGGCTAATGCCTTGGGCTAATACCATGGGCTAATACCATGGGCTAATACCATGGGCTAATACCATGGGCTAATACCATGGGCTAATGCCTTGGGCTAATACCATGGGCTAAATCCATGGGCTAATACCATGGGCTAATACCATGGGCTAATACCATGGGCTAATACCATGGGCTAATACCATGGGCTAAATCCATGGGCTAATACCATGGGCTAATACCATGGGCTAATACCATGGGCTAATACCATGGGCTAATACCATGGGCTAATACCATGGGCTAAATCCATGGGCTAATACCATGGGCTAATACCATGGGCTAATACCATGGGCTAATACCATGGGCTAAATCCATGGGCTAATACCATGGGCTAATACCATGGGCTAATACCATGGGCTAATACCATGGGCTAATACCATGGGCTAATACCATGGGCTAATACCATGGACTAATACCATGGACTAATACCATGGGCTAATACCATGAGCTAATACCATGGGCTAATACCATGGGCTAATACCATGGGCTAATACCATGGGCTAAATCCATGGGCTAATACCATGGGCTAATACCATGGGCTAATACCATGGGCTAATACCATGGGCTAATAATCACCATGGTGGTAGAGTAGGAGCATTGGTTAATCATTAAAGGTGTCCACCTGAAACCAGAGGAAATGATTGTCAACTCCTCAACAGACCTGTACACTAGAGAATTTCTTAGATTATATTTAAAAATGTAAGCAGCACGTGCCCAGCACCTGAAACAAGCAGAAATAACACTGGAGAACAAACTGAACACTCCTAACCCTGGTCCATATGCGACTGTGGACCACACGGTCTGCAGTGAGTGGCTGTGTAGCGTAGCCTAGCCCACATGGTCTGCAGTGAGTATCTGTGTAGCGTAGCGTAGCCCACACGGTCTGCAGTGAGTAGCTGTGTAGCGTAGCCTAGCCCATATGGTCTGCAGTGAGTAGCTGTGTAGTGTAGCGTAGCCCACATGGTCTGCAGTGAGTAGCTGTGTAGCGTAGCGTAGCCCACACGGTCTGCAGTGAGTAGCTGTGTAGCGTAGCCTAGCCCATATGGTCTGCAGTGAGTATCTGTGTAGCGTAGCCTAGCCCACATGGTCTGCAGTGAGTAGCTGTGTAGCGTAGCCTAGCCCACATGGTCTGCAGTGAGTAGCTGTGTAGCGTAGCCTAGCCCACATGGTCTGCAGTGAGTATCTGTGTAGCGTAGCCTAGCCCATATGGTCTGCAGTGAGTATCTGTGTAGCGAAGCCCACATGGTCTGCACTCTGTGTTATGTAGCGTAGCCTCCTACCCTCTCCTGGTCCTCTCCTGGAGGTCACCCTCAAAGACCTGCTACAAAGAGAAGTGTGATCCTGCGGTGTTGACTTTAACATACTTCCCTGCTCACTCTCGGTGGGACCACAGACCATGAACAATGTGTCTAAGTGAAGCCTTCTCAGCAGGTGGACGTTGAGCACGGTCCTGGGCTTGAGGCAGGCCGGGAGGCCAGCCAGGGAGATCTGGCCTGGGGTTGACCCACACTAAAACACACAGGCCAGTTCTACACTCACCACTCTACTGTCCCCCGGCTACAATAACACACCATACTCTGGGAGGGGGTGTGTGTGTGTGTGAGAGAGAGAGAGAGAGAGAGAGAGAGAGAGAGAGAGAGAGAGAGAGAGAGAGAGAGAGAGAGAGAGAGAGAGGGGGGGAGAGAGAGAGAGAGAGAGAGGGCATACAGACAAACGCTCTCTTGATGAGTCAACTCTTAGAAATCCAGTCACTGTTTGAACTCAAGTCTACTCTTTGAACACCAGTCACATATTTGAACATGAAGTGAAGAGTCACTTATTTGAACAGGAAGTGATGAGTCAATTCTTTGAACAGGAAGTGATGAGTCACATCTTTGAACAGGAAGTGATGAGTCACTTCTTTGAACAGGAAGTGCTGAGTCACTTCTTTGAACAGGAAGTGCTTGACATGCTGCTGGATGTGTCAGAGCATCTACATATGGTCTGTGTGTCTGTGTGTCTGTGATGTGTGTGTGTGTGTGTGTGTGTGTGTCTGTGATGTGTGTGTGTCTGTGATGTGTGTGAGTGTGTGTGTGTGTGTGTGATGTGTGTGTGTGTGTGTGATGTGTGTGTGTTTGTGTGTGTGTGTCTGTGATGTGTGTGTGTGTGTGATGTGTTTGTGTGTGTGTGTGTGTGTGTGTGTCTGTGATGTGTGTGTGTGATGTGTGTGTGTGTGTGTGTGTGATGTGTGTGTGTTTGTGTGTGTGTGTGTGTCTGTGATGTGTGTGTGATGTGTTTGTGTGTGTGTGTGTGTGTGTGTGTGTGTGTGTGTGTGTCTGTGATGTGTGTGTGTGTGATGTGTGTGTGTGTGTGTGTGTGTGTGTGTGTGTGTGTGTGTGTGTGTGTGTGTGTGTGTGTGTGTGTGTGTGTGATGTGCGTGTGTGTGTGTGTGTGTGTGTGTGTGTGTGTGTGTGTGTGTGTGTGTGTGTGTGTGTGTGTGTGTGTGTGTGTGTGTGTGTGTGTGTGTGTGTGTGTGTGTGTGATGTGCGTGCGTGCGTGCGTGCGTGCGTGTGTGTGTGTGTGTGTGATGTGTTTGTGTGTGTGTGTGTGTGTGTGTGTGTGTGTGTGTGTGTGTGTGTGTGTGTGTGTGTGTGTGTGTGTGTGTGTGTGTGTGTGTGTGTGTGTGATGTGCGTGTGTGTGTGTGTGTGTGTAGCTGTGATGTGTGATCAGTGAAGCGGTGATGTATGAGGTTAAACGTATGTTTATTGACTTGGGTCTACGTGTGAAAGTGATCTGTTTCCCTACCCTATGTGCTCTTGAACTTACCTTTTAGAACTTACCTTCTTTGGTGGATATGAAATCTTCCAAACTAGTTCCTAATCAGGTGAATCAAATGGAGTAATTCCTATGAGCATTCTACACTGAGTGTACCAAACATTAAGGACACCTTCCTAATATTGAGCTGCACCCCCTCAGAATAGCCTCAATTCGTCGGGGCATGGACTCTACAAGGTGTCAAGAGTGTTCCACAGGGATGCTGGCCCCTTGTTGACTCCAAAGCTTCCCACAGTTGTGTCAAGTTGTCTGGATGTCGTTTGGGTGGTGGACCATTCTTTATACACATAGGAGACTGTTGAGCATGAAAAACCCAGCAGCGTTGCAGTTCTTGACACAAACCGGTACGCCTGGCACCTACTACTGTACCATACCCCATTCAAAGGCCGGGGGGGCGTGGTCACATAACTTCTAAATATCAGGAAGGAGAGGGGGGGAGCTGGAATTGAAAACATCCTGATGTGGTGATGACCAGATTACTGTTTCATTTACCTAACGTTTTTCAGAGGAATGTTCCAGTGATGTACAAGGACTTTTTCCAAGAGACCATTCCCTTAATGTAAAACAGAACTTACCCAGAATTTACCCAGAACTTACCCAGAACTTACCCAGAACTTTGTTAACATGTTCTCAGAATATTATATGTACATTTTATAGACACGCTTTATTGGAGCATTGCAAGAATATTCCAGTGTCCAGTTTTTGGTGGATTAGGAGAATATTCCAGTGTCCAGTTTTTGGTGGATTAGGAGAATATTCCAGTGTCCAGTTTTTGGTGGATTAGGAGAATATTCCAGTGTCCAGTTTTTGGTGGATTAGGAGAATATTCCAGTGTCCAGTTTTTGGTGGATTAGGAGAAATATTCCATCAACGTCACACCAAACATACACAGAACATGGTTGCAGTGTTCTCAGAATATCAGATATTAATGTTCTAGACACGTTTCATGGGAAAGTTGCAAGAACATTCATGTAGTTGTCTAAGGGTTGTGTCAAATATGTAAGTTGAAAACATTGTATGTTAAAAGCAATGTGTGTGTGTGTGGGTGTCCCTAACCTTGCCAACAGACAAATAGCTTTGAATGGATCAGTGGTTCACCAATCAGGGCCCCGATGTGCTTGGCAACAGACAAAGAGCTGTGACTGGATCAGTGGTTCACCAATCAGGGCCCCGATGTGCATGGCAACAGACAAAGAGCTTTGAATGGATCAGTGGTTCACCAATCAGGGCCCCGATGTGCATGGCAACAGACAAAGAGCTGTGACTGGATCAGTGGTTCACCAATCAGGGCCCCGATGTGCTTGGCAACAGACAAAGAGCTGTGACTGGATCAGTGGTTCACCAATCAGGGCCCCGATGTGCTTGGCAACAGTAACAAAGGGTTTTGTGTAAAGAAACACATTTTTTTTGTTTTTGGAGAATGTTTCTTTGGGGCCATCAGGCGACATCCTAAAACGTCTTTAGGGATGTCCTCGGAACAAGCTGGGAACTTGACAAAAACCTCCAGGGGACCATGACAGAACATTCTATGTTTTAAACGTCATTGGACACAGGAATATACTTGCAACGTTCCCATCAAACGTTCCAACCATAATTATATTATATTTTGAGAATAATCATGTTCTGTGTATGGAATATCCTCCTAACCCTCAGAAAACTGGACACATTAATGTTCTTGCAACGTTCCCATGAAACGTGTCTGGAACATTAATATCGGATATTATGAGAACATGGCAACTACGTTCTGGGTAAGTTTTGTTTGACATTTAGGAAATGTTTTTCTACCTCTAATTCCAAAACATGCTAAATAGGTTCTTGGGAGGTTTTTGCTAACATATGTAGAATGTTCCCATAACTAACGGAAAACTGGACACTCAAACATCAGGGGAACATTATGGGTAACATTGCAAAATTGTTCTCTCTCCTTAGAATTGTTGGATGGGCCTTTTGTGAATTCATCAGGAACCCCCTCATAACTCCAGTGAGATTAAATCAGCAATCATAGTTTTACTTCAGATGTGCATTGGCGTAAAAAACAATCCTTGGGCCCTGGGAAGAAACATGGTAAAGGCCCACCTCTCGGGCCCTGGGAAGAAACATTGTAAAGGCCCACCTCTTGGGCCCTGGGAAGAAACATTGTAAAGGCCCACCTCTTGGGCCCTGGGAAGAAACATTGTAAAGGCCCACCTCTTGGGCCCTGGGAAGAAACATTGTAAAGGCCCACCTCTTGGGCCCTGGGAAGAAACATTGTAAAGGCCTACCTCTTGGGCCCTGGGAAGAAACATTGTAAAGGCCTTGTTTAAAGGACCTCTTGGCATCGGAGAGAAAATGAGGCAATTGTCAAGCTAATTTCCTGCAATTCTACACATTTCATCATGGGGCAGAAATATTTTTTGATGTGCAGCATTAAAGCTAATATCCTGCAATTCTACACATTTTGCCGTGAGGCAGTGAGAAAACGTTGCAGTTTTAAACCTTAGAGCTAGTCCTTAATAGAAAGGAAGAGACTCTGTCCTATACTAAAGTATTAAAGACTCTGTCCTACATTGAAGTGTTAAAGACTCTGTCCTACATTGAAGTGTTAAAGACTCTGTCCTATACTAAAGAGTTAAAGACTCTGTCCTACATTGAAGTATTAAAGACTCTGTCCTACATTGAAGTGTTAAAGACTCTGTCCTATACTAAAGAGTTAAAGACTCTGTCCTATACTAAAGTGTTAAAGACTCTGTCCTACACTAAAGTGTTAAAGACTCTGTCCTATACTAACGTGTTAAGTACTCTGTCCAACACTAAAGTGTTTGTGAAAGATTCTGAGGATGAGTGTTGAACCCACTGTCCTGGCGTTGCAATAGCCATGCTCTACCGACTGAGCTACAGAGTTCTATGGCGGCTGAGGGCTGAAACAGGCAGTTCACTCAGAGGTTACAGAGTAAAAGGTCATGTGTATGTGTGTATGTGTGTGCCTGCGTGCTTTGTTGCGTGTTTGTGTGCTTGCAATTCATGTGTCTATGTTTGTGTGTGTGTGTGTGTGTGTGTGTGTGTGTATGTTTGTGTGTGTATGTGTGTGTGTGTGTGTGTGTGTGTGTGTGTGTGTTTGTGTGTGTGTGTGTGTGTGTGCAGCCAGATCACACCAGATTAACTTCAGTATTCAACATTTGTCCAGGTCCCCAGGACATTGGGAGATTGAACCGTCCACTAACGGTAACATGAGCGCCGATTACCGTCTAGTTGGCTGGTGGCTTGCTAGGGTGTCGTGGACGGTTCAATAGATGAAGGGCTTAAACTGCCCCGGCTCTGAGGATCGATGGTTCAATCCCAGTGCTAGGCAGTTTATTTTTTCTTTCTTCTGTTTAACCCTATCCCTTAACCAGTCGGAATGAAGACCTAAACGTAATTGTAGAAAACGTTACTTTTATCCTCGCCGCTGGACAAATGTCAGATTCTGAAGTGAGACCGTGAGATCTTGTTGATGTGTGTGTGCGAAGGTCTGCACGTATGTGTGTACATATCAGAACCACATTCAGACGTGAAAAGACTGCAGACCTCTGCAGCCTTATTAAGAGTCTTACTGGGGACTCTGATCACGTAAATGTCCCTATCAGAAGGAGCTAACATCAGAATATCTCTACTGATCCTCATTATCCCAGAACAGACTGAAACAAATCATCAGGAGCTGAACATGAAACACAACTATCTCTCTAATACAGCCTGAATACCACTTATCATTCAGCACAGAGCTCACAGAGAGGGTCCATTTGAAATCCACTTGTAAGTATGGTGTGTATCAGAGCTTTGTAAGTATGCTGTGTGTGTCAAAGAGTGTGTGTGTGTGTGTGTCAAAGTGTGTGTGTGTGTGTCAAAGTGTGTGTGTGTGTGTCAGTGACTCTCATCAAAACTAAAGGACAAAGAAGATCAGAGGATAGGGCTCTACCTGGGATTCTCTGTTTCATCAGATAAACGGACACACACAGGTCCTTGACATCTCTGATGAGGACCTGGTGTAAATTCAGCTATTTTTCTATAGTGGGGGGGGGGGGATATTCCTGGTAATTGTTAAACTGGTTGATGCTAACTACCATCTCCAGATCTATACAGCTACATTTGAGAGAGAGAGAGAGAGAGAGAGAGAGAGAGAGAGAGAGAGAGAGAGAGAGAGAGAGAGAGAGAGAGAGAGAGAGAGAGAGAGAGATCAGAAGGTGATTACAGGAAGATCTGTGGTCTAATCCGACTCTAACTCACTCACCACGCTTTCGCAGGCAGTCATTCTGGCTCCTGGTCTCCTTCAGTTTCCAGCTACTGATGGGGTGCTCAATTGATCAAATTGCAGCTCTCGTGGGTGGTGACCAGGCTGAGAGCCGACATGGGGAAGTCTCAAGGTGACTTACTGACCCCTCTCTGGAACAACGCTGTTGTCATTCTAGATCAAGGTTTGGATAAAAAGAGGTATCCTGATGTTAGCCTATAGTGTCACGTGTCGAGTTGAGACAACTTAGTCACATACACAGTACTGTAGGAAAGACACCTGGAGGCTGTTGATAGTCATCGTTGATGATGCACCCAGGTGGTCAAACACTGTATCCGTCTCTCAGCGGAACACCTGTTGGTCCTTCTGTTGTCTCTCTGCATCACATAGCAGGAGGACAGATTATGTTTACAGTTCTATGGTTCTACGGTGGGTTCCACTGTTCTTTCATCAGGAGGACAAATGATGGGTGTTTACGGTTCTATGGTTCCGTGGTGGGTTCCACTGTTCTTTCATCAGGAGGACAAATGATGGGTGTTTACGGTTCTATGGTTCCGTGGTGGGTTCCACTGTTCTTTCATCAGGAGGACAAATGATGGGTGTTTACGGTTCTATGGTTCTGTGGTGGGTTCCACTGTTCTTTCATCAGGAGGACAAATGATGGGTGTTTACGGTTCTATGGTTCCGTGGTGGGTTCCACTGTTCTTTCATCAGGAGGACAAATGATGGGTGTTTACGGTTCTATGGTTCCGTGGTGGGTTCCACTGTTCTTTCATCAGGAGGACAAATGATGGGTGTTTACGGTTCTATGGTTCCGTGGTGGGTTCCACTGTTCTTTCATCAGGAGGACAAATGATGGGTGTTTACGGTTCTATGGTTCCGTGGTGGGTTCCACTGTTCTTTCATCAGGAGGACAAATGATGGGTGTTTACGGTTCTATGGTTCCGCGGTGGGTTCCAGTGTTCTGTCATCAGGATGACAAATGATGGGTGTTTACGGTTCTATGGTTCCGCGGTGGGTTCCAGTGTTCTGTCATCAGATAGA
>NW_028160017.1:0-18562 GCF_964263955.1 Coregonus lavaretus
TCCCTGTCTGTCTCTGTCTCTGTCTCTCTCCCTGTCTGTCTCTGTCTCTCTCCCTGTCTGTCTGTGTCTCTGTCTCTGTCTGTCTCTGTCTCTGTCTCTGTCTCTCTCCCTGTCTGTCTCTGTATCTGTCTCTCTCCCTGTCTGTCTCTGTCTCTGTCTCTGTCTCTGTCTCTGTCTCTGTCTCTGTATGTCTCTGTCTCTCCTTCTGTCTGTCTCTGTCTCTGTCTCTCTCCCTGTCTGTCTGTGTCTCTGTCTCTGTCTGTCTCTATCTCTCTCCCTGTCTGTCTCTGTATCTGTCTCTCTCCCTGTCTGTCTCTCTCTCTCCTTCTGTCTGTCTCTGTATATGTCTCTGTCTCTGTCTCTCTCCCTGTCTGTCTCTGTCTCTCCTTCTGTCTGTGTCTCTGTCTCTCTCCCTGTCTGTCTCTCTCTCTCCTTCTGTCTGTATCTGTATATGTCTCTGTCTCTGTCTCTCTCCCTCTCTGTCTCTGTCTCTCTCCCTGTCTGTCTCTGTCTCTCCTTCTGTCTGTCTCTGTCTCTCTCCCTGTCTCTCCTTCTGTCTGTCTCTGTCTCTGTCTCTCTCTCTCTCTGTCTCTGTCTCTCTCCCTGTCTGTCTCTGTCTCTGTCTCTCTCCTTCTGTCTGTCTCTGTCTCTCTCCCTGTCTGTCTCTGTCTCTGTCTCTGTCCCTGTCTGTCTCTGTCTCTCCTTCTGTCTGTCTCTGTCTCTCTCCCTGTCTGTCTGTGTCTCTGTCTCTGTCTCTGTCTGTCTCTGTCTCTGTCTCTGTCTGTCTCTGTCTCTCTCCCTGTCTGTCTCTGTCTCTCTCCCTGTCTGTCTGTGTCTCTGTCTCTTTTTGTCTGTCTGTCTGTCTCTCTCTCTCTTTCTTCACTGTGAACCGTGTCCTAGCGGGACTCAACCCTACGGTGCCCTGATCTCTCTGTCTGTCTCTTTGTCGTGTGTCAAGTTTTGCCATCTTCTTACATCAGCTGCAGTTTAGATGAAATTTTAATGTGCCTTTTCCTCTGTTTCTTTGACTGTTTTAAAGTGGCTGTCGGTCTGTTTGTCGCAGTTAGAGAGAGAGAGAGAGAGAGAGAGAGAGAGAAAGACAGAGACAGACAGAGAGAGAGAGAGAGAGAGAGAGAGAGAGAGAGAGAGAGAGAGAGAGAGAGAGAAAGACAGAGACAGACAGAGAGAGAGAGAGAGAGAGAGAGAGAGAGAGAGAGAGGAGAGAGAGAGAGAGAGAAAGACAGAGACAGACAGAGAGAGGGCTTGGTGAAGAGTCAGAAGTCTTCTGATTTGAGACAGATGACAGCGTTTGTGTTCCTAATGGCACCCTATTCTCTATAAAGTGCCCTATTCAATATGTGCCCTGATCAAAAGTAGTGCCCTAAATAGTGCCATATGGATGTAGCATCGCTGGATGATTTAACCATGAAAAACCAGCTGGAGACAAAAATCACTGGGCCCCATTTTTATATAAATATATTTCAATTCATTTCTCGTCTGGTCATTTTACGTACTGTAGAAAAAAAAAGAGAGAGCGAGAGAGCGAGAGAGCGAGAGAGAGAGAGAGCGAGAGAGCGAGAGAGACACAGAGAGACAGACAGACAGACAGACAGACAGACAGACAGACAGACATGCAGACAGACAGAGGGAGTTGTGGACGGGAGAGAGAGAGAGGGAGTTGGAGACGGGAGAGAGAGAGTTGGAGACGGGGGAGAGTTGGAGACAGACAGACAGACAGACAGGGGAAAAAAAAGAGAGAGCGAGAGAGCGAGAGAGAGAGAGAGAGAGAGAGAGAGAGAGAGAGACACACAGAGAGACAGACAGACAGACAGACAGACAGACAGACAAGGGAGTGGAGACGGGAGAGAGAGAGAGGGAGTTGGAGACGGGAGAGAGAGAGAGGGAGTTGGAGACGAGAGAGAGAGAGAGACAGACAGACGGAACGGACGGACGGACGGACGGACGGACGGACGGACGGACAGACAGACAGACAGAGAGAGAGAGAGAGAGAGAGAGAGGGAGTTGGAGACGGGAGAGAGAGAGACAGACAGACAGACAGACAGACAGACAGACAGACAGACAGACAGACAGACAGACAGACAGAGAGAGAGAGAGGGAGTTGGAGACGGGAGAGAGAGAGAGAGAGAGAGAGAGAGAGAGAGAGAGAGAGAGAGAGAGAGAGAGAGAGAGAGAGAGAGAGAGAGTTGGAGAAGGAGAGAGAGAGAGAGAGAGAGAGAGAGAGAGAGAGAGAGAGAGAGAGAGAGAGAGAGAGAGAGAGAGAGAGAGAGGGAGTTGGAGACGGGAGAGAGAGAGAGAGACTACCAGAACCCACTGGATTCTCCAATTACATTGAATGAACTACAGGACAAAATACAAACCCTCCAACCCAAAAAGGCCTGTGGTGTTGATGGTATCCTCAATTAAATGATAAAATATACAGACCACAAATTTCAATTAGCTATACTTAAACTCCTTAACATCATCCTTAGCTCTGGCATCTTCCCCCAATATTTGGAACCAAGGACTGATCACCCCAATCCACAAAAGTGGAGAAATTTTGACCCCAATAACTACCGTGGGATATGCATCAACAGCAACCTTGGGAAAATCCTCTGCATTATCATTAACAGCAGACTAGTTCATTTCCTCAGTGAAAACAATGTACTGATCAAATGTCAAATTGGCTTTTTACCAAATTTCCGTACAACAGACCACGTATTCACCCTGCACACCCTAATTGACAAACAAACAAACCAAAACAAAGGCAAAGTCTTCTCATGCTTTGTTGATTTTGAAAAAGCTTGACTCAATTTGGCATGAGGGTCTGCTATATAAATTGATGGAATGTGGGGTTGGGGGAAAAACATACAACATTATAAAATCCATGTACACAAACAACAAGTGTTAAAATAGGCAAAAAACACGCACATTTCTTTCCACAGGGCCATGGGGTGAGACAGGGATGCAGTTTAAGCCCCACCCTCTTCAACATATATATCAACGAATTGGCGAGGGCACTAGAACAGTCTGCAGCACCCGGCCTCACCCTGCTAGAATCTGAAGTCAAATGTCTACTGTTTGCTGATGATCTGGTGCTTCTGTCACCAACCAAGGAGGGCCTACAGCAGCACCTAGATCTTCTGAACAGATTCTGTCTGACCTGGGCCCTGACAGTAAATCTCAGTAAGACAAAAATAATGGTGTTCCAAAAAAGGTCCAGTTGCCAGGACCACAAATACAAATTCCATCTAGACACCGTTGCCCTAGAGCTCAGCGCCACAGGTAACTTCCACAAAGCTCTGAACAATCTGAGACAAGGCAAGAAGGGACTTCTATGCCATCAAAAGGAACATAACGTTTGACATACCAATTAGGATATGGCTAAAAATACATGAATCAGTTATAGAACCCATTGCCCTTTATGGTTGTGAGGTCTGGGGTCTGCTCACCAACCAAGAATTCACAAAATGGGACAAACACCAAATTGAGACTTTGCATGCAGAATTCTGCAAAAACATCCTCAGTGTACAACGTAAAACACAAAATAATGAAGAGATGAGAGATGAACTTGGAGAAGAGTCCCCTAAGTCAGCTGGTCCTGGGGCTCAGTTCACAAACACAAACAGACCCCACAGAGCCCCAGGACAACAACAACAACAACACAATTAGACCCACCCAAATCATGAGAAAACAAAAAGAGAATTACTTGACACATTGGAAAGAACAAACAAAAAAACAGAGCAAACTAGAATGCTATTTGGCCCTAAACAGAGAGTACACAGTGGCAGAATACCTGACCACTGTGACTGACCCAAACTTAAGGAAAGCTTTGACTATGTACAGACTCAGTGAACATAGCCTTGCTATTGAGAAAGGCCGCCGTAGACAGACCTGGCTCTCAAGAGAAGACAGGCTATGTACACACTGCCCACAAAATGAGGTGGAAACTGAGCTGCACTTCTTAACCTCCTGCCAAATGTATGACCATATTAGAGACACATATTTCCCTCAGATTACAGCGATCCACAAAGAATTCGAAAACAAACCCAATTTTGATAAACTCCCTTATCTACTGGGTGAAAAACATTACATTATAGTCATTTAGCAGACGCTCTTATCCAGAGCGACTTGCAATTAGTGAGTGCATACATTATTAATTTTTTATACTGGCCCCCCGTGGGAATCGAACCCACAACCCTGGCGTTGCAAACGCCATGCTCTACCAACTGAGCTACATCCCTGCCGGCCATTCCCTCCCCTACCCTGGGCCAATTGTGCGCCACCCCATGGGTCTCCCGGTCGCGGCCGGCTACAACAGAGCCTGGATTCGAACCAGGATCTCTAGTGGCACAGCTAGCACTGCGATGCAGTGCCTTAGACCACTATGCCACTCGGGAGATACCACAGTGTGCCATCACAGCTGCAAGATTTGTGACCTGTTGCCACAAGAAAAGGGCAACCAGTGAAGAACAAACACCACTGAAAATACAACCCATATTTATGTTTATTTATTTTCCCATTTGTACTTTAACTATTTGCACATTGTTTCAACACTGTATATAGACATAATATGACATTTGAAATGTCTTTATTCTTTTGGAACTTCTGAGTGTAATGTTTACTGTTAATATTTATTGTTTATTTCACTTTTGTTTACTATCTACTTCACTTGCTTTTGGCAATGTTAACATACGTTTCCCATGCCAATAAAGCCCTTAAATTGAATTGAGAGAGAGAGAGAGAGAGAGAGAGAGAGCGGTGGGGGTTGTTTCCTCGCTGCTGCAACATGCTGGTTCGTCTTTGATGCTGACAACAGAGGTCTTAATTTGGTGGAAACTTAAATAGCTTCGCTATTAGAGGATAGAGGAGCTGAATCCAGGCCACTGTCTGCTTATCTGTCTATGTCACTGGGCTGGTGTCAAATGTGGGGAGTACTTAATCAGGGCTGCACAAGATAAGGCTGTCATAAGGCTGAATAAGGTTGTTATGGCTGGTTATGACAGTTCATAGCAGTCAACTTTCAAAGTCATTCAAAGGACATACTGTAGTCCGGAAGTTGCCGTTTTCCACATTTTAATAGGTTACAGTCTTATTCTAAAATTGATTAAATTGTTTATTTTCCACATCAATCTACACACAATACCCCATAATGAAAAGCAACAACAGGTTTACAGCGATTACAGCCTCGAGACTTCTTGAGAATGACGCTACAAGCTTGGCACACCTATATTTCCTCCATTCTTCTCTGCAGATCCTCTCAAGCTCTGTCAGGTTGGATGGGGAGCGTTGCTGCACAGCTATTTTCAGGTCTCTCCAGAGATGTTCGTCCGGGCTCTGGCTGGGCCACTCAAAAACATGTCCCGAAGCCACTCCTGCGTTGTCCTGTTGGAAGGTGAACCTTCGCCCCAGTCTGAGGTCATGCGCGCCCTGGAGCAGGTTTTCATCAAGGATCTCTCTGTACTTCGCTCCGTTCTACTTTGCCTCGATCCTGACTAGTCTCCCAGTCTAGTCTCTGTCTCTCTCCCTGTCTGTCTCTGTCTCTTTTTGCCTGTCTGTCTGTCTCTCTTCTCTCTCTCTTCACTGTGAACCGAGTCCCTGCCGCTGAAACCCCCCTCCTCCCCACAGCATGATGCTGCCACCACCATGATTCACCATAGGGATGGTGCCACCACCATGCTTCACCATAGGGATGGTGCCACCACCATGCTTCACCATAGGGATGGTGCCACCACCATGCTTCACCATAGGGATTGTGCCACCAACATGCTTCACCATAGGGATGCTGCCACCATCATGCTTCACCATAGGGATGGTGCCAGCACCATGCTACACCATAGGGATGGTGCCACCACCATGCTTC
Source organism: Coregonus lavaretus (assembly GCF_964263955.1). Lineage (NCBI taxonomy): Eukaryota > Metazoa > Chordata > Actinopteri > Salmoniformes > Salmonidae > Coregonus > Coregonus lavaretus. Next base: position 5,861 of record NW_028160017.1, read on the forward strand.
ACCATAGGGATGGTGCCACCACCATGCTTCACCATAGGGATGGTGCCACCACCATGCTTCACCATAGGGATGCTGCCACCACCACACTCTTAAAGGGAGTGCTCCTAATCTCAGCTTGTTACCTGTATAAAATACACCTGTCCACAGAAGCAATCAATCAATCAGATTCCAAACTCTCCACCATGGCCAAGACCAAAGAGCTCTCCAAGGATGTCAGGGACAAGATTGTAGACCTACACAAGGCTGAAATGGGCTACAAGACCATCGCCAAGCAGCTTGGTGAGAAGGTGACAACAGTTGGTGCGATTATTCGCAAATGGAAGAAACACAAAATAACTGTCAATCTCCCTCGGCCTGGGGCTCCATGCAAGATCTCACCTCGTGGAGTGGCAATGATCATGAGAACGGTGAAGAATCAGGCCAGAACTACACGGGAGGATCTTGTCAATGATCTCAAGGCAGCTGGGACCATAGTCACCAAGAAAACAATTGGTAACACACTACGCCGTGAAGGACTGAAATCCTGCAGCGCCCGCAAGGTCCCCCTGCTCAAGAAAGCACATATACAGGGCCGTCTGAAGTTTGCCAATGAACATCTAAATGATTCAGAGGAGAACTGGGTGAAAGTGTTGTGGTCAGATGAGACCAAAATGGAGCTCTTTGGCATCAACTCAACTTGCCGTGTTTGGAGGAGGAGGAATGCTGCCTATGACCCCAAGAACACCATCCCCACCGTCAAACATGGAGGTGGAAACATTATGCTTTGGGGGTGTTTTTCTGCTAAGGGAACAGGACAACTTCACCGCATCAAATGGACGATGGACGGGGCCATGTACCGTCAAATCTTGGGTGAGAACCTCCTTCCCTCAGCCAGGGCATTGAAAATGGGTCGTGGATGGGTATTCCAGCATGACAATGACCCAAAACACACGGCCAAGGTAACAAAGGAGTGGCTCAAGAAGAAGCACATTAAGGTCCTGGAGTGGCCTAGCCAGTCGCCAGACCTTAATCCCATAGAAAATCTGTGGAGGGAGCTGAAGATTTGAGTTGCCAAACGTCAGCCTCGAAACCTTAATGACTTGGAGAAGATCTGCATAGAGGAGTGGGACAAAATCCCTCCTGAGATGTGTGCAAACCTGGTGGCTAACTACAAGAAACGTCTGACCTCTGTGATTGCCAACAAGGGTTTTGCCACCAAGTACTAAGTCATGTTTTGCAGAGGGGTCAAATACTTATTTCCCTCATTAAAATGCAAATCAATTTATAACATTTTTGATATGCGTTTTTCTGGATTTTGTTGTTGTTATTCTGTCTCTCACTGTTCAAATAAACCTACCATTAAAATTATAGATTGATCATTCCTTTGTCAGTGGTCAAACGTACAAAATCAGCAGGGGATCAAATACTTTTTTCCCTCACTGTACATTTCAAAAGTGCTGAACAAATAATTATATTGACTACATCCGTCCCTAGCTCGCTCATTAATGTCTTAATCGAAATTATGGATTGCCTCTTATCCGCTCATCGTTCCCTCATGCCATAGTTTGTACATCTCAATTGTCAGTAGAAACCACATTTGTTTAAGCAAGTCAGCCATATCAGCTATGTTTTTTAAAAAGGCAGTGAATGAGGCTGAATGAACTGTTTCGCTGCCAGACGAGGCTCCGCTGATAGCCAGGTGTAGCGGTGGTAAGGATTCACTCCATGGTGCTGAAAAGAAATCTCTGCTGTTGGGACAGCTTTATGTAGGCCCTAACAGTTTGTGGGCACCGTTTGTCACCGTTTTATTGCAATTAATATATATATAACGGTGTTGTGGCTTTGCTGGCATGCATTTTTTTGTTTTGTTTGCCCCACCAATATTTACATGCTAAAATCGCCAGTGGGAAAGTCTCTCCTTTCTATAGTTATATTAGTTTTTACATAGATCAGTGGAGGCTGGTGACTTGAAAAATTGAGGAGGATGGGAGACCCACGGTATAGGTGTGGAACGCACGGAGACGACAGAGTGTGTTTTCAAAAAATCATCATTTTAACCTAAAGCATTTAATAAAGACATTTATAGTACAATATTATGAGGAATGGGAATGAGAGGGATACTTACACTGTGTTGGGAAGGGATCACAGCAGTGGTTGAATGAGTGGGATACTTCCACCGTGTTGGGAAGGGATCACAGCAGTGGTTGAATGAGTGGGATACTTCCACAGTGTTGGGAAGGGATCACAGCAGTGGTTGAATGAGTGGGATACTTCCACAGTGTTGGGAAGGGATCACAGCAGTGGTTGAATGAGGGTATGAGGCATGAGTCGAGCTGTTCAGAAGGCTTGACTTCAGTGCAGGACAGGATTTGACTGGGAAGACAAAAAAAACAATAACACAACACATTACACAGTTAGACCAAAGAGCTGAGAAGGAGATAGTCCAAGAAAGGAGTAAAATCACTGATGAGTAATAATGTGATCGTGTTTGTGTATGAGATTGACTCTAAATAACAGTAATGGGAGGAAATTGATAGGGGAACTCACCGTGCTTGGAGGGGAAACATTCAACGTGCCAGTGGATGATCGGGGCACATGAGACGTGGCTTCAGTTCATGTCAGGACAGAGTTGACAATGGGTAGTGGAGTGGAGCAGTCATCACCTCTTAATCAGGGAACAGGAGGTGATGAGACGTGGCTTCAGTTCATGTCAGGAGAAAGTTGACAATGGGTAGTGGAGTGGAGCGGTCATCACCTCTTAATCAGGGAACAGGAGGGGACTTAGCTGTAAAATACAAAATAGCAGATACATTCCATTACAGCTGGTCCATCGTAGGTTTGGACAACGAGTTCCTCTATGAAGTTCAACTCAGACACGTCAAAGTAGCCCAAGAAACGTTCCTGAATAAAAGCCCTGATCGTCCCACATACCTGACAACTGCAAGCAGACTGGTGGCACCATAGCAAAGCCCCCTTCACTGGCTCAAATAGCCGACCAATCAGCGTGTTACCAACCCTTAGTAAACTTTTACCCCCCTGGGGCAATTTTCTTATATGTTAACCTAACTAGGAAAACTCTGGACCCTATAAGGTATGACAGTGATTTAAAAAAAAGGTTTTATAAGGGCTATGATGGGATCCATTTTTCAGGGTGAAAACCCTGTCAAACTGCAGCAACCTTATACTTGTTCATATGAATTATATTTAAACTAGATTAGGAGGGGGGGGATTCCTCTACCCAGACACAGAGACACCAACTGATAGACAATAGAACTCACAGGGCTGAGCTTTATGCATGTTTGCATTATGCAGTTCTATGCAACTGCAGACCTTAAAAAAACACATTTACTCACAGCTGTCATCACTATCATGTTGACCGATTAATTCCGGTTCATAATTTTGGATTTAAAAAAACGTATATAGGCAACCTAGCCAGTCCAATTTTGAATATACTTTGAATCACATTCACATTTTTCTCCTGACACACAAATGGACTATAAATACATAATATGACCAATTAGTTTACCCTGACCAGGATGGGCACGTAGGCTGTGTGCAGCTGCTCTCATTAGTAGCCTACAGTTGATCAGCTCCTGAGTGGCGCAGTGGTCTAAGGCACTGCATCGCAGTGCTAACTGTGCCACTAGAGATCCTGGTTTGAATCCAGGCTCTGTCGCAGCCAGCCGCGACCGGGAGACTAATGGGTGGCGCACAATTCGTCCAGGGTAGGGGAGGGAATGGCCGGCAGGGATGTATCTCAGTTGATAGAGCATGGTGTTTGCAATGCCAGGGTTGTGGGTTTGATTCCCACGGGGGGCCAGTATAAAAAATATATATATATATGTATTCGCAAACTGTAAGTTGCTCTGGATAAGAGCGTCTGCTAAATGACGTAAATCAGACTGAACAATATTCTCGTTTTCCTCCCGTGCAGCATGTCACATCTCTAATGTGTAGGTAGCCTTAAGGATGCTGCCACATTTATGTCGTGAGTTTTTGCTCGTGTCTGTCCCGGGGAGTGATTATGTGTTATCATCTTTGCTAAATAAATACCGGAGGAAAGTGGAAAAGCCTACTTGAGCGCACGCAAATAAATGCGCCGCGTCAACCTCTCTCTTTAATCTAACTTTTAATGGATGATGCAACGGAAGCCGTCAAATCATTCGGAATTGTTTTCGACATCACATCAAAAGACAGTCTCACCCCCTAGAAATTCTTATGAGTAAAATCTAACTGAAGTATATTCCCATTCATATTTTACGTTTTAAAGTTCACCTGAGTGATTAGGAACACTGGTAAGCCTTGACTTCCTGTTTCACTGGGATATAAATATGAGGTGACACACAGGCCAAGTTACCATAGTCATCCATCACTATGGGAAAGACCCGAGAACACAGTAATGATGTGCGACAAAAGGTTGTTGAGCTGCACAAATCAGGAAATGGCTATAAGGAAATAGCTCAACGGTTAAAAAACGCCCATTTCCACCATCAGGACAATAATTAAGAAGTTTTAAAGCAACTGGAGATGTTAACGATCGGCCTGGAAGAGGACGTGTGTCTATATTGACCCCACGCACAGTGAGGAGGAAGGTTAGAGTGGCCAAAAAAATCTCCAAGGATCACAGCTGGAGAATTGCAGACGTTAGTTGGGTCTTGGGGTCAGAAAGTCTCCAAAACTACGATCAGACGCCACCTACATAACCACAAGTTGTTTGGGAGGGTTGCCATTAAAAAAAGCCTTTGCTGTCATCAAACAACAAACTCAAGCTTCTACAGTTTGCCAAAACGTTACTGGAACTTTCATTGGGGACCGGGTTCTATGATCAGACGAGACCAAAAATAGAGCTTTTTGGAAACAAACACCAGAGGTGGGTTTGGAGTAGACAGAAAGACAGACATGCTGAAAAAGTACCTCATCCCCAGTGTGATGTACGGTGGTGGATCTTTGATGTTGTGGGGCTGTTTTTCTTCCCTGGACAACTTGTTAGGATACATGGTATCATGGACTCCATCAAGTACCAGCAGATATTCAATCAAAACCTGACTGCCTCTGCTAGGAAGCTTAAACTGGGCCGTGGTTGGATCTTCCAGCAGGACAATGATCCAAAAGCACACCTCAAAATCAACACGAAAATGGTTCATTGACCACAGAATCAAGGGTTTTGCCATGGCCATCCCAGTCCCCCTGAACTAAACCCCATAGAAAAACCTGTGGGATGAGCTGAAGAAAGGAGTCCACGAGCGTGGACCTCGGAATCTAAAGGATCTGGAGAGATTCTGTACGGAGGAATGGTCTCAGATCCCTTGCCATGTGATCTCCAACCTCATTATGCACCGTAGAAGAGGACTCAGAGCTTGTTATCTTGGCAAGGGGAGGTTGCACAAAAGTATTGAATGAATGGATGCCAATAATTGTGGCGCACGTATATTTGAGAAAAATATTTATTTCATGATAATGTATTATTTATTTCAATTATTTTTACTTTAATTAAAGGATAGATTTTTGAGGATAAACAATAAAAGACATGTTTTCCTGTTTTGCTCATGTTTACCAAGGGGTGCCAATATTAGTGGAGGGCGCCGTACGTCTGACAAGTTGTATGAAGCTGCAGCTTGGAGTATTGTTTATTCATACTATGTAATGCATTCTCAGTGAATTTGGTTGTGTTTCTTTTTCCCTGTTCAGAGAAATTAGCCATTGAAGCGTTTTCCCCATTAATTAAGTGAAAGTACCAGGTTTTGCCAACTAGATGCCGATGTTACTGCTACTGCCCTTTAATCCATTTTGGTTTTAATCCGTCTCTTGTGTTTATCAACGGTATCACAACATGTTCTTTGTTACTTTGTGTAGAAAACTGATGGCTTTTGCTCATGATGAAAATACATTGTCGTCATCCTCACAATTACTATTACAACCACTACCACTAGTAGCATTTCTACCTACTACCTACTGAAACTATAACTAACTTATAACTCTCTGTCATCATCATCATCATTACATCAGTACTACCACTACCATCATCATCATCATTACTACTACTACCACTACCATCATCATCATCATTACTACTACTACTACTACTACTACTACTACTACTATTACTACCATCATCACTACTACTACTACTACTACTACTACTACTACTACTACTACTACTACTACTACTACTACTACTATTACTACCATCATCACTACTACTACTACTACTACTACTACTACTACTACTACCATCATCACTACTACTACTACTACTACTACTACCACTACCATCATCATTACTACTACTACTACTACTACTACCACTACTACCATCATCATTACTACTACTACTACTACTACTACTACTACTACGTCATCATCACTACTACTACTACTTCTACTACTACTACTACTACCATCATCACTACTACTACTACTACTACCATCATCACTACTACTACTACTACTACCATCATCATTACTACTACTACTACTACCATCATCACTACTACTACTACTACTACTACTACTACTACTACTACTACTACTACTACTATTACTACTACTACTACAATCATCATCACTACTACTACTACTACTACTACCATCATCACTACTACTACTACTACTACTACTACTACTACCATCATCATCACTACTACTACTACTACTACTACTACTACTACTACTATCATCACTACTACTACTACTACTACTACTACTAATACTACTGCTGCTACTACTATTACTACTACTACTACTACTACTACTACTACTACTACTACTACTACTAATACTACTGTTACTACTACTACTACTACTACTACTACTACTACTACTACTACTACTACTACTACTACCACTACCATCATCATTACTACTACTAGTAAATAACATCCGATTTGGATACCAAAAAATTCTAACAATGAGTAAGACATAAGGATCCCACCCCAACAACCAGTATACAGTATCAGTTATCTATGTCTGACAAGTAGTATGGAGCTGCAGCTTGGAGTATTGTTTCTCCATCCTATGTAATGTATTCCCAGTGAATTCCCGGTGACGTTTTTCTTTACCTGTGCAGAGAAATTAGTCATTGAAGTTGTTTATTTATTTATTTCCCATCCTACATCCTGATGTTACCAGAGTGGCTTTTGACCATGCACGTGACCAAAAGGGCCTGACCTATAGCATATCATAATCACATCAATAAATTGGTTATAATAATATAATAATAATAATAATAATATGCCATTTAGCAGACGCTTTTATCCAAAGCGACTTACAGTCATGCGTGCATCATTTTTTTTGTGTATGGGTGGTCCCGGGGATCGAACCCACTACCCTGGTGTTACAAGCACCGTGCTCTACCAGCTGAGCTACAGAGGACCACATTATAACAAACTCCGAACACCATAACAGCAAAATGGATGCAGAGGACGTGACAAATAAACTGGAAACGGGGGAATGTTTACTGGTTGCTCAGGAGGTAAAGGGGAAGTCAGACGTATGGAATAAATATGACTAGTTGTGGAAAATACTGGAGATCAAGAAAAATAAGGTAAGGTTACAGCGAAGACCAAAAACAGGCGCATTGATTCGTGAATGCAATTTCCGAAATGGAACGGTTTATTTATTGTTTAAGCTAATTATTCAAGGCTCGCTTGATCTTATTTTAAAACTAAAATGTTTGATTGCATTTCACATCATGAATAGCTCGTGTGATGACATGAACAAATGAATGATTGATTGATACAGTAGCCTTTACATGTCACGGTTTCGGCCGAGGCTGCTCCTCCTCCTTGTTCGGGCAGGCTTCGGCGGTCGTCGTCTCCGGAGTACTAGCTGCCACCGTTCTTTGTGTTCAATGTTTGATTGGTTTGGTCTGTTTAGTACACCTGTTCATGTTTAGTGTTGATTATGTGTCCTATAAGTTCTCATTGTTTCTGTCATGTGTTGTGTGTAATTGTTTTCCCTGTCTGTTTGGTGTTCTACTGTGTTTGGACAGACGCTAGTTATTACCGTCGCACTTTTGTTTGTGCGTAGTCGGTTTTTTGTATTTTACGCACTGTTGCGTATTGTTCGCCTCCGGGTTAGTTTGACCCGTTTATTTTGTGCCTATCCAGTAAAGTCAAGTTTGACTGAGCTCCTGTGTCCTGCACTTGATTCCACACCACATTCGCATCAGAACCCTTGACATTACAAGTTATGAAATACAGGCCTGGGTAAGTTACGGTATTCAGACTAAACAGGATGCGCTCTTAGGCCTACAGCTCCATGGTGGTTATACAAGGCTGCTATACTAAGCCCACTAATGATAATGACTTTACTTATTATTATAATGATGATCATGAAAATGATAAGAAGAAGAAGAAGAAGAAGAAGAAGAAGAAGAAGAAGAAGAAGAAGAAGAAGAAGAAGAAGAAGGAGATCAAGAAAAAGGAGCGTTATTATTATTATTATCAATATAATTTTTCAGACAATTTGGAACAGTGTAAACACTAAATTATAAATAATACCAGTGTAAAGCCTTTATTACAGCAAAGATTAAAAACAGCCCAATTTGTTGCATGAGGCTTGGTGCTCACGGAATCAGTAGGCTATTAAACAAACACTCAAACAGGCAACAGAAGCGGGATCTGTCTTATTTCTGTAGATATATTAATGATTTATAAAGCCAGGAACATTTAACAGTTAGGCTATTGATTATAGACCTAATTAAGTTGGTTTCCTCTCTCCTCACTTTTCTTAGACAATAAAGGCGGGGGCTGTTTTCTCATCTCTTCATTCTGCTGCTGCTGCCTCCGTCACATTGTTCTCAACACCAATATGCTGGTTAACTTTACTATTATGCACACAGCAACATGGTCTACATAGCAACATGGTCTACATAGCAACATGGTCTACATAGCAACATGGTCTACACAGCAACATGGTCTACATAGCAACATGGTCTACATAGCAACATGGTCTACACAGCAACATGGTCTAGTACTCCTGAGTGGCGCAGTGGTCTAAGGCACTGCATCGCAGTGCTAACTGTGCCACTAGATCCTGGTTCGAATCCAGGCTCTGTCGCAGCCGGCCGCGACCGGGAGACTCATGGGCGGCGCACAATTGGCCCAGCGTCGTCCAGGGTAGGGGAGGGAATGGCCGGCAGGGATGTAGCTCAGTTGATAGAGCATGGCGTTTGCAATGCCAGGGTTGTGGGTTCGATTCCCACGGGGGGCCAGTATTAAAAAAAAAATGTATTCACTGTAAGTCGCTCTGGATAAGAGCGTCTGCTAAATGACTAAAATGTAAATGTAATGTACATAGCAACGTGGTCTACATAGCAACATGATCTACATAACAACATGGTCTACATAGCAACATGGTCTACATAACAACATGGTCTACACAGCAACATGGTCTGCATAGCAACGTGGTCTACATAGCAACATGGTCTACATAGCAACATGGTCTAGCAAAAGGCGCCAATTCAACAGCGCACTGATGTGTTTCAGAACCGCGGACAGCGACCACTATCCAATGAGAGAGAAAAAAAGCGCATTTGTTATAAAATAATATTATTCTTATTTGTGTTGCACCGTTGTTCTCACATAATATAACCATATACAATTTCAGTAGAACATGCCTCAGACTGATGGACTGTGCCATCTCTATGGCCTCCGCAATGGATCAGTCCGCTCAGACAGGAGCCAATCAGACAGGAGCCAAATCAGACAGGAGCCAATCAGACAGGAGCCAAATCAGACAGGAGCCAATCAGACAGGAGCCAATCAGACAGGTGTCTTGTACGCCATGATTTGTACACCATCACTAAAGAAATCTCGGTCGACCAACAGTCTATCGACCAAACAATCGACCAGTCGACTAAATGGGGTAAGCCCTAATTAAAATACATCAAAATATATTTAAAATATACACTACATGACCAAAAGTATGTGGACACCTGCTCGTCGAACATTTAATTCCAAAATCATGGGCATCAATATGGAGTTGGTCCCCCCCCTTTGCTGCTATAACAGCCTCCACTCTTCTGGGAAGGCTTTCCACTAGATGTTGGAACATTGCTGCGGGGACTTGCTTCCATTCAGCTACAAGAGCATTGGTGAGGTTGGGCACTGATGTTGAGCGATTAGGCCTGGCTCGCAGTCGGCGTTCCAATTCATCCCAAAGTTGTTCGATGGAGTTGAGGTCAAGGCTCTGTGCAGGCCAGTCAAGTTCTTCCACACACGATCTCGACAAACCATTTCTGTATGGACCTTGCTTTGTGCATGGGGGCATTGTCATGCTGAAACAGGAAAGGGCCTTCCCCAAACTGTTCCCACAATGTTGGAAACACAGAATCGTCTAGAATGTAATTGTATGCTGTAGCGTTAAGATTTCCCTTCACTGGAACTAAGGGGCCAAGCCCGAACTATGAAAAACAGCCCCAGACCATTGTTCCTCCTCCACCAAACTTTACAGTTGGCACTATGCATTGGGGCAGGTAGCGTTCTCCTGGCATCCGCCAAACCCAGATTCGTACGTCCGACTGCCAGATGGTGAAGCGTGATTCATCGCTCCAGAGAACGCATTTTCACTGCTCCAGAGTCCAATGGCGGCGAGCTTTACACCACTCCAGCCAACGCTTGGCATTGCGCATGGTGATCTTAGGCTTGTGTGCAGCTGCTCGGCCATGGAAACCCATTTCATGAAGCTCCCCGACGAACAGTTATTGTGCGGATGTTGGTTCCAGAGGCAGTTTGGAACTCAGTAGTGAGTGTTGTAACCGAGGACAGATTATTTTTATGCGCTTCAGCACTCTGTGGTCCCGTTCTGTGAGCATGTGTGGCCTACCACTTCGCGGCTGAGCCGTTGTTGCACCTAGACGTTTCCACTTCACAATAACAGCACTTACAGTTGACCGGGGCAGCTCTAGCAGGGCAAAAAATGACTTGTTGGAAAGGTGGCATCCTGTGATAGTGCCACGTCGAAAGTCACTGAGCTTGTAGGTCAAACCGTTCGCACGCTAAAGACGTTTACGCGAGAAGACCGATTTTCGGGATGTCTCATGGTCTGATAAACACCCGCCCTAGCTCTGCCACCTTTCAACGCAGATGCCGAAGTGCGACATTGGCTAATGCTGTGGATTGAGACGTATCCAAAGCAAAAAAATAAACGGATATCTCTTAAACTTAAACGGACAGATTTCTATTGCTAGGGTCAGGTTTGGGGTTTTTAGAGGTAGGGTTCGGATTAGGGCCAGGTTTGGGGTTTTTAGAGGTAGGGTTCGGGCCAGGGTCAGGTTTGGTGTTTTTAGAGGTAGGGTTAGGGTTAGGGCCAGGTTTGGGGTTTTTAGAGGTAGGGTTAGGGTTAGGGTCAGGTTTGGGGTTTTTAGAGGTAGGGTTCGGGTTCGGGCCAGGGTCAGGTTTGGTGTTTTTAGAGGTAGGGTTAGGGCTAGGGTCAGGTTTGGGGTTTTTAGAGGTAGGGTTAGGGCTAGGGTTTTTAGAGGTAGGGTTAGGGCTAGGGTCAGGGTTTTTAGAGGTAGGGTTAGGGTCAGGGTTTTTAGAGGTAGGGTTAGGGTCAGGGTTTTTAGAGGTAGGGTTAGGGTCAGGGTTTTTAGAGGTAGGGTTAGGGTTAGGGTTTTTAGAGGTAGGGTTAGGGTCAGGGTTTTTAGAGGTAGGGTTAGGGTCAGGGTTTTTAGAGGTAGGGTTAGGGTCAGGGTTTTTAGAGGTAGGGTTAGGGTTAGGGTCAGGGTTTTTAGAGGTAGGGTTAGGGTCAGGGTATTTAGAGGTAGGGTTAGGGTCAGGGTTTTTAGAGGTAAGGTTAGGGTGTTTCTTGTTTGCCTCTCTCATCTGACTGACAGAGCCTGAAGGCGCCAAGCTTATGACATGTTGTCCTGACAACAACCCAGGAAAGAAAAGGAACTCTTTGTGTCCTCCTTCTTTTAAAGGTCAACTCATCCATAACAAACAAGTTATGTGTGTTCAAGGCCAAGGATTGTCTTACAGTACACACACCTAAACCCACAACCCACAAGACTGATTTTCAGGATGTGTCATGGTCTGACAAACCATGACACATCCCCCCCCCCCCCCCCCCCCCCCCCCCCCCCCCACATACACGCATGCCCCCCCCCCCCCCCACACTCGAACACCCAACTTTATATTGGGATGAGTCCAGGAATATGTTGTGGATTATTAAGTGTTGATTAGACATTATTAGTTAATGGCGATGCATCTGGTCTGGTAGAAAACAACCCACCAGAGACGAGGTATAGTCATTAGCTGGGCATGTTGTTCCCCTGTTTTCAATCGCCCAACTGTACACGACACTGTTACTGTATGCATGACTGCCTGTATGTTTATTGTCTGGACACAAAATGGTGAAATATAAGGTGCTTGTTACCACAGTGGCCTGGTATTACATGCTTGGTAGATGCTTCTCCGTGCTACTGCGTTTTTCTGTCATTTTGTGTCTTTTGTTTGTTGCTAAAGCTCAGGTAGGCCACAGTAACAGCAGAGTAAATTACACCCTCAGGAATAGAAAGAGAGAAAGAGAGGGGCGAGTAGAGAGGGGGAGAGATGAGGTGAGATAATACACCCTCAGGAATAGAAAGAGAGAAAGAGAGAGGGGCGAGTAGAGAGGGAGAGATGAGATGAGGTGAGATAAAGAGGTAGAGAGCGGGAGAGAGAGCAAACGAGGGAGAGAGAGGGGGAGAGATGAGTCACATCTACAACAGCCAGTCGGTCA
>NW_028160016.1:0-12766 GCF_964263955.1 Coregonus lavaretus
AGAGAGAGAGAAGAGAGAGAGCTGCTGGGGCTTGGCTTGTTGGAACTCGCCCATATCCTCACACACACACATTGTTTGCCTGGCAAAGCCGCCTCTCTGTCACAAAGGAGACGTCTGTCCTCGCAACCTTCAGGTCCCCTCTTCCCACCCCTCCTCTCCTCACCCTCCTCTTCTCACCCCTCCTCTTCCCACCCCTCCTCTCCTCACCCCTCCTCATCCCATGCAAATTCTGATGAGGGTGACACTTTGCTTTGCATATCCAAACTTTTCCGGAGGGACAGATGGGGTGTGTGTTTCGCCTCTCCCTCTTAGCCCAACACAAATACACACACACACACACACACACACACACACACACACATGCCTCGCCCAACCCTGTCTGGCTGGGTTCTGTTTGTTAGAAGATGACTCAGTTTGTTTGGGGAAGTCATACAGACAGACAGAGGAGTATTGCTGAACAGCTGGCAGGCATATTCACGGTCCTTTCAACCTCTCCCAGTCTGTAATCCCGACATGTTTTAGATGACCACAATCATTCCTGTCCCCAATAACTCTAAGGCTTCATGCCACAATGATTACCGCCCTGTAGCACTCACTTCTGTAATCATGAAGCGCTTTGAGAGGCTGGTTATGGCACATATTAACACCACCATCCCAGACACCCGAGACCCACTCCAATTTGCATACTATCCAAACAGATCCATAGATGACGCAATCTCAATTGCTCTCCACACTGCCCTCACCCATCTAGATAGCATGAATACTTATGTGAGAATGCTGTTTATTGACTACAGGTCAGCGTTCAACACCATTGTCCCTTCCAAGCTCGTCACCAATCTTAGGACTCTGGGTCTGAACACCTCCCTCTGCAACTTGACCCTGGACTTCCTGACAAGCTGACCCCAGATGGTGAGGATAGGCAACGTCATCTCTGCCACGCTGACCCTCAACACAGGGGCCCCACAGGGGTGTGTGCTTAGTCCCCTCCTGTACTCCCTGTTCACCCACGACTGCATGGCCACGCACGACTCCAACACCATCATCAAGTTTGCTGACGACACAACGTTGGTAGGCCTGATCACCGGCGACAACGAGTCAGCCTACAGGGAGGAGGTCAGTGGCCTGGCAGCTAGAACAACAACCTCTCCCTCAACGTCAGTAAGACCAAGGAGCTGCTCGTGGACTACAGGAAACGGGGGGCGACAGCACCTCTTCCCCCTCAGGAGGTTGAAAAGGTTTGGCATGGGCCCGCAAATCCTTAAAAAGTTCTACAGCTGCACCATCGAGAGCATCTTGACTGGCTGCATCAGCAACAGCACCGCCCATCGATCGCATGGCGCCACAGAGGGTGATGCGGACAGCCCAGTACATCACTAGGGCCGAGCTCCCGGACATCTATATCAGGCGGTATGGTAGGAAGGCCCGGAAAATCGTTAAAGACTCCAACCACCCAAGCCTATTCTCTCTACTTCCGCACGGCAAGCGGTACCTGTGCATCAAGTTTGGTACCAACAGGCTCTTGAATAGCTTCTATCCCCAAGCAATAAGACTGATAAATACCTAACAGATTAGCTACATGGATTATTTGAGTTTACCTTGTATCTTTATTGACCTTTTATTTCAGTATTTGCACACTCACAGGGCCCTACACACTTACAAACTGTCACGTTCGTTTAAGGATGGGTCAGACCAAGGTGCAGCGTGATATGCATACATGTTTATTTACCGATAAACACACGACAAAACAACAAACCAACGAAACGTGAAGTCCTAAGGCTACACACAAAACAAGCCGACACACGGAACAAGATCCCACGACTAAAGAGTGCCAATAGGCTGCCTAAGTATGATCCCCTATCAGAGACAACGAGCGACAGCTGTCTCTGATTGGCAATCACACCCGGCCAAACATAGACATACAATCCTAGAAAGCAACATAGAAAAACTAACATAGAATATTCACACCCTAACTCAACATATAATCCTACAGGGAGGAGGCTCCACTCCGCTCCACTCCGCTGTGAAACCACATACTCTCCGCCTCCCTGTTGCGCCCCTGGTCTGGACCTCGGCGCGCTGCTTCCCCTCTCCTTCCTCCCACGATACTCCAAGCCCTGTCTGGACCCTGGTGTGGGAGACCCCGAACCTGGAGAGGGGCTGACGTCTGGGTCTGGACTGGAACCGCTGACCGGAGCTGGACCGGACGCCGGTGGAGCGGGCTGCTCAGGCTCCGGACTGGAGCCGCTGACCAGAGCTGGACTGGGAACCGGTGGAGCAGACTTCTCTGGCTCCGGAGTGGAGCCGCTGACCGGAGCTGGACTCGGCACCGGTGGAGCGGACTACTCTGGCTACGGAGTGGAGCCGCTGACCGGAGCTGGACTCGGCACCGGTGGAGCGGACTTCTCTGGCTCCGGAGTGGAGCAGCTGCCTGGAGCTGGATCAGGCACCGGTGGAGCGGACTGCTCTGGCTCCGGAGTGGAGCAGCTGACCGGAGCTGGATCAGGCACCGGTGGAGCGGACTGCTCTGGCTCCGGAGTGGAGCCGCTGACCGGAGCTTGACCCCGGTGGAGCGGACTGCTCTGGCTCCGGAGTGGAGCAGCTGACCGGTGCCGGACCAAGCACCGGTGGAATGGGCACGGGCCGTGCCGGACTGGACACACGCACCACTGGTCTGGTGCGAGGAGCAGGCACGGGCCGGACCGGACTAGGAACACGCACCACTGGCTTGGTGCGAGGAGCAGGAACGGACCGGGCCGGAATGGCGACACGCACCACTGGCTTGGTGTGAGGAGCAGGAACAGGCCGGGCCGGACTGGGAACACGCACCACTGGCTTGGTGCGAGGAGCAGGAACGGGCCGGGCCGGACTGGCGACACGCACCATTGGCGACACGCACCATTCAGTCCCCTGAGTCAGGGCGTGACACACACACTGTCACGCCATCATTTGCTCACACACACATAATATGCACATACATTTATACTGACTCTACACACCTGCACACCCACTCACATACAAGCTGCTGCTACTCTGTTTATCTTAAATCCTGATGCCTAGTCACCTTACCCCTATACATATCTACCTCTATCACCAGTATCCCTGCACATTGTTAATATGGTATTGAACTGACCCTGTATATAGTATGCTTCCCTATACATATCTACCTCCATCCCTCCAGTATCCCTGCACATTGTTAATATGGTATTGGAACTGACCCTGTATATGGTATGCTCACTTACTTACTTATTGTGTTCTTCATATTTCTTCATAGTTTTTTTTCTAGTATCACATTGTTATTGATTATTGCATTGTTGGGTTTTGAGTTTACAATAAAGGCATTTCACTGTACTTGTGCATGTGACATTTAAGCTTGAAACCTGAACCATCCTGACCCCCCCCCCCCCTCCATGCTGCATTGATTAGAACCAGAGGCTACGAGTAGGAGCGCTGCTGGAGGAAATTGAGAAACCACCGTTTCCTTGAGGCCTGAGATTAAAGTAGCCCGCTGTGCAAGGTGAGAGGAGGAGGAGAGATGGGGAAAAGGAGAAAGAGAGAGATGGGGATGAAATGGGGATAGAGAGAGAGAGAGAGAGAGAGAGAGAGAGGCCCAGGATGGGTTTATGCTTCAGATTTAGTTTCAGAATGAAGCTGTGAAAGAAGTGTTCATATGAGCAGTACGTTTTCAGTTCAGAGGCCAATCTGAAATGGCACCCTATTCCCTACATGGTGCACTAATTTAGACCCTATTGAGCCACTTTTGTCTCTTTACCAGGATAGGGATCAACCTCCCCCTCCCTTTCTCTCCTCCCTCTCCTCCCTCTCCTCCCTCACCCCTCTCCTCCCTCACCCCTCTCCTTCTCTCACCCCTCTCCTTCCCTCACCCCTCTCTCCTCCCTCACCCCTCTCCCTCCCTCACCCCTCTCACCCCTCTTCCTCCCTCACCCCTCTCCTCCCTCACCCATCTCCCTCTCTCCCCCTCCCTCTCCCTCTCCCCACCTCCCTCTCTCCCCCCTCTCCCTCCCTCTCCCCACTCTCCCTCCCTCACCCCCCTCACCCCCTCTCCCTCCCTCACCCCTCTCCTCCCTCACCCATCTCCCTCTCTCCCCCCTCTCCCTCCCTCACCCCTCTCCCTCCCTCCCTCACCCTCTCCTCCCTCACCCCTCTCCTTCCCTCACCTCTCTCTTTCCCGCCCTCTTCTCAACAGAAACTGCATACCTTTTCTCACAGAGCTCCTCAACAAACAGTGAGAGGCAGGACAGCACCCCTCTTAGGTACACACCAAGTGAGCGAGGCGAGGGGCTCCTCCTCTCCTCCTTTCCTCCTCTCCTCCTCTCTTCCTCTCCTCCTCTCCTCCTCTCCTCCTCTCCCCTTCCTTTGTTCATCATCCGTGGCCATGTTAGCGTGCGTCATCTGAGGATCAGGTTGCTATTGTTGGGCCGCGCCCAGGTCCACACCGCCTCCCCAGCTTCAAAGCTCTGTGTCAGGCTGTGTTAGGGGAGATGAGAGGCGGCCGAAACAGGGCCAAGTGGAGTGTGATGGGCCAGGGGCCGGTAGGGGCCGGTAGGGGCCACAGAGAGCCCTCTGGATGACACAGTGTTGTCTTAACAGGGCAGACAGAAAGCCAGTCTTGCAGCACTGAGACAGAGACAACAGGAGAGGCTGGAAAGGAGAGGGCCTTGAGAAGTTAGCCAGGAGAGGTAGAGATAAATCAAATAAAATCAACATTTGAAAGAGGGAGAAAGAGAGGGGGAAAGGAGGGATAAAAGAAAGGAGAGAGGGAGAGAAGGAGAAAGGGAGAGAAGGAGAGACAGAGGGAAGGAGAGAGGGAGAGAAGGAGAGAGGGAGAGAAGGAGAGAGGGAGAGAAGGAGAAAGGGAGAGAAGGAGAGACAGAGAGAAGGAGAGAGGGAGAGAAGGAGAGAGGGAGAGAAGGAGAAAGGGAGAGAAGGAGAGAGGGAGAGAAGGAGAGAGGGAGAGAGGGAGAGAGGGAGAGAAGGAGAGAAGGAGAGAAGGAGAGAAGGAGAGAAGGAGAGAGGGAGAGAAGGAGAAAGGGAGAGAAGGAGAGAGGGAGAGAGGGAGAGAGGGAGAGAAGGAGAGAAGGAGAAAGGGAGAGAAGGAGAGATACAGGGTTTTTCCTGAGCAGTGTTGGGGTAATGTCACAGTAATAATATTACTTTTTGCAGTAACGAGTACTGTTCCAATTTGAGTAATAATAATACAGTTACTGATCAAAGATAGGTCATCGGTACTTCGTTACTTTTGCTATCATTCCCTTCCTGTTACAATATTTGATTATTGTTCCCTCTCTGTTGTCACAATATTTAAAAATTCCCCCGTCCCAGATGCTAAATGTTTTCGTCCTGAGTCGGACGTCCTCTCACCAACTTCCTGTTTACACACACACACACACACACTACTACTAACTGCTTTAGTGAGGGAGATGAAAAATGTCAGCAGCCCTGGAAACCCTGGAACTCTTGATGTCCAAGACACTGGTGCTGAAGGACGGTCTCTCTGGAATGACAGCTGGTCGGCCCGATGCCGTAGTCCAGGTAGGCCTGGACAGTGTTTATATCCTTTCCTCAATGCTCTGTGATTTGATATCTGCAGGCCTAATGAACATAGCCTACAGTTAAAAACAGGTTTTATGTAACGTTGTTTTTTATTTGCCCATCCACCTCTTCGGAGGACAAAAATAATCTATTTTTTCTTTTTTACAGCTTTTTCTTTTTGTCGTTACATGTACATTCTACACGTTACATACATGTTCCACACGTTACATACATGGCATTTCACACTTTCTTTTCTTCACAGTAGTTACATAGCAACAATATAGTCACCTGATGTACATCACATCCAGATAGACAGCACCCAAACACATACAGTATCCATTATGTATCGTGTTTTTAGTCATAACTCTTATAGAACATGAGTAATAAGTAATAATAAGTACTATAACCAGTAGTGTAACTAATTACTATTCCCAGGGAGTAATCAGTACTATAACCAGTAGTGTAACTAATTACTATTCCCAGGGAGTAATAAGTACTATAACCAGTGGTGTAACTAATTAATATTCCCAGGGAGTAATCAGTACTATAACCAGTAGTGTAACTAATTACTATTCTCAGGGAGTAATCAGTACTATAACCAGTAGTGTAACTAATTAATAATTCCAATGAGTAATCAGTACTATAACCAGTGGTGTAACTAATTAATAATTCCAAGGAGTAATCAGTACTATAACCAGTAGTGTAACTAATTACTATTCCCAGGGAGTAATCAGTACTATAACCAGTGGTGTAACTAATTACTAATTCCAGGGAGTAATCAGTACTATAACCAGTAGTGTAACTAATTACTATTCCCAGGGAGTAATAAGTACTATAACCAGTAGTGTAACTAATTACTATTCCCAGGGAGTAATCAGTACTATAACCAGTAGTGTAACTAATTACTATTTCCAGGGAGTAATAAGTACTATAACCAGTAGTGTAACTATTTACTAATTCCAGGGAGTAATCAGTACTATAACCAGTGGTGTAACTAATTACTAATTCCAGGGAGTAATCAGTACTATAACCAGTAGTGTAACTAATTACTATTCTCAGGGAGTAATCAGTACTATAACCAGTAGTGTAACTAATTACTAATTCCAGGGAGTAATCAGTACTATAACCAGTGGTGTAACTAATTACTAATTTCAGGGAGTAATCAGTACTATAACCAGTAGTGTAACTAATTACTATTCCCAGGGAGTAATCAGTACTATAACCAGTGGTGTAACTAATTACTATTCCCAGGGAGTAATAAGTACTATAACCAGTAGTGTAACTAATTACTATTCCCAGGGAGTAATCAGTACTATAACCAGTAGTGTAACTAATTACTATTCCCAGGGAGTAATCAGTACTATAACCAGTAGTGTAACTAATTACTATTCCCAGGGAGTAATCAGTACTATAACCAGTAGTGTAACTAATTACTATTCCCAGGGAGTAATCAGTACTATAACCAGTAGTGTAACTAATTACTAATTCCAGGGAGTAATCAGTACTATAACCAGTGGTGTAACTAATTACTAATTCCAGGGAGTAATCAGTACTATAACCAGTAGTGTAACTAATTACTATTCCAGGGAGTAATCAGTACTATAACCAGTGGTGTAACTAATTACTATTTCCAGGGAGTAATCAGTACTATAACCAGTGGTGTAACTAATTACTATTCCCAGGGAGTAATCAGTACTATAACCAGTAGTGTAACTAATTACTGTTTCCAGGGAGTAATCAGTACTATAACCAGTGGTGTAACTAATTACTATTCTCAGGGAGTAATAAGTAAAGTAATTAGTTACTGTTGAAAGAAGTAACGAGTAATAGTTAAAATATTACTTTTTTTGAACAGCCAGTAGATGCTGAGCTTTATGACCCAAGCTATTCTACACTGAGATGTCTGTCTGTCTGTCTGTCTGTCTGTCTGTCTGTCTGTCTGTCTGTCTGTCTGTCTGTCTGTCTGTCTGTCTGTCTGTCTGTCTGTCTGTCTGTCTCTCTCTCTCTCTCTCTCTCTCTCTCTCTCTCTCTCTCTCTCTCTCTCTCTCTCTCTGTCTGTCTGTCTGTCTGTCTGTCTGTCTGTCTGTCTGTCTGTCTGTCTGTCTGTCTCTCTGTCTGTCTGTCTGTCTGTCTGTCTGTTTGTCTCTGTTTGTCTGTTTGTCTCTATGTCTGTCTCTATGTCTGTCTGTCTGTCTGTCTGTCTGTCTGTCTGTCTGTCTGTCTGTCTGTCTGTCTTGTAATGCATACAGCTGTCTCTGCTTCTATTTAAGTCCTAACACGGCCAACCCAGTGGATCTTATATGAGTAATTTCTGTTATATTTTCACTCTAATGATGCAGTTGATCTTATCTGTTCATCTGAGTTGCTGGAGGCTGGAAGTGTCAAAGCAGAGCTTGCAGAGGTGTTAAAATACCACACAAGACAACATGATGCTGATGACGATGATGGAAAGAGGGGGTTTTATTTGAACTTTCTGGTCTGAAGGTTCTGCATCTTTTAAATGTCCTTTCTGAGATCAGAGGTTTAGCCTAATAGTCTGGCCCTGCCTGTACACACACAGGACATACACCACTGCTTGGTTTATCTCTGATTCGGTATTCATCTATTTTATTAACCTTTACAAAGAATCGTCTGCCTTTCCATTGAACCTTTTTATTTATACAGGTTCTCATTGAGATAAAATGTTTTTTTTTTCAAGTGACCTGTTGAACAGTTTGTAATGTACAGTACTTAGAGCAGGTTTAGAGAGAATGGTGGGGTCAGGGGTCAGCTCACAGGAGGCATAACATCCTCCCCTGGACTCCCAAAGGCCACATCCCCTCCCCAGCTAGAGCTGCTGCCGGCCTGCGCTGGACATCCTCTCTCATACCAGCGTCCAAACACAGCAACTCTTCTCTGCTGCTCACTGCTGAGGTTGGTTTTCCTTGTTTTAATGGAATTTATGATTAAAGTAACTGTCCGGTGGAAAATCTCACTTTTAAATGTTGTTCACTCATATTATACACTTAAACAACCCCACCTCAAACTTGTATCTCAAACAGACTGTTTCGAAAAATGCATACTATTCCCTCATAGAGTGTGATGTCATACTCCTGAGGAGGATGAGCTGGCCAAACAGCGGTCTAGAGGAGGATGAACTGGCCAATCAGCGGTCTAGAGGAGGATGAGCTGGCCAATCAGCGGTCTAGAGGAGGATGAACTGGCCAATCAGCGGTCTAGAGGAGGATGAGCTGGCCAATCAGCGGTCTACTGGTATTAATATTTTTAATGACCGGTATACAGTAAGCCCACACCATTCTGTTGTTGGGATAAGCCCACACCATTCTGTTGTTGGGATAAGCCCACACCATTCTGTTGTTGGGATAAGCCCACACCATTGTGTTGTTGGGGTAAGCCCACACCATTCTGTTGTTGGGATAAGCCCACACCATTGTGTTGTTGGGGTAAGCCCACACCATTCTGTTGTTGGGGTAAGCCCACACCATTCTGTTGTTGGGGTAAGCCCACACCATTTCAACACAGAAAACTGCTTTTTAACAATCTTAATTAAAACATTTTGGAAGGAAAACTATTTAACTCATATTGTTAGTAATTATAGATCATATTTCATAGAAATGTGGAAACACTGTGGAGTTACTTTAACTAAAAGACAGAGACACTGAAAAACAACTACTAAGTGGAGAAATCCACATCAAGCCTCATAATGACATCATAATGAGCTTTATGTTGACAAAAAGGCAGGTGCAGACTGGTGTGTGTCTGTCAGTGTTACATTGTGACTGAGATACTGGGGCCCTGTGTGTGTGTGTGTGTGTGTGTGTGTGTGTGTGTGTATTGCCATGATAGGGGCGCTGTATTATCAGCAGGTGTAACCTCTGACCCCTCCTCAGTCTCAACTCAGACATGGACAGATACGAAGCAAAGAGAGAGGCACGCCATGCAGCCGTACAGAAAGCCATCCAGCCAGCCATCCAGCCAGCTAGCCAGCCAGACATCAATCCATCCAGCCAGCAACCCAGCTAGCCAGCCAGCCATCCATCAATCCAGCCATATATCCAGCCAGCCATCCATCAATCCATCCATCCATCCATCCATCCATCCATCCATCCAGCCATCCAGCCAGCCATCCATCCAGCCATCCAGCCACATTCAGCCATCAATCCATCCATCCATCCATCCATCCATCCATCCATCCATCCATCCATCCATCCATCCATTTATCCATCCATCCATCCATCCATCCATCCATCCATCCATCCAGCCATCCAGCCAGCCAGCCAGCCAGCCAGCCAGCCAGCCAGCCAGCCAGCCATCTATCCATCTATCCAGCCAGCCAGCCAGCCAGCCAGCCATCCACAGCCAGCCATCTAGCCAGCCATCCATCCAGCCAGCCAGCTTTTGTCTGACCATCTGCTCAGATGGCTACACAACCCTTTCTTCTTGAGAGCACTAACAGAAGCTCTTTCAGAACAACACACTAGGTATTAGCTAACTCTATTCTCTGTCAGTCTCTCTCTCTCTCTCTCTCTCTCTCTGTCTCTCTGTCTCTCTCTTTCTCTGTCTCTCCGTCTCTCCGTCTGTCCGTCTGTCTGTCTGTCTGTGTTCACTACCAGGGTTGTGCTATTCTATTCAGACTTCGGTAAAGAGTTTTGGAACTGTGCAAATAAGAGGCACACGCTGGACTCATTTATCTGCAGCAGGTGATGCACACACAGACCCCTCCAACATACACACTTTCAACCGGCAAAAATATCCAGATGTTTCCTAAACGGATGAGAGACAAGCGGAAGCTCATCACAGACTCCCCCTCCCTCCCTCCCTCCCTCCCTCCCCTCCGTCCCTCCCTCCCCACCCTCCCTCCCTCCCTTCCTCCTCCCTCCCTCCCTCCCTCCCTCCCCCTCTACATTAGGCTCAAATGGTCACCAGGAACAAAACCATCCCCTCCATACTATTTCCTCCCTGGTCCCTCCCTTCTCAGTGAGTGAGTGCGTGTATATTTGTGTGTGTGTGTGTGTGTGTGTTTCTCCCCAGGTGGCCAGGGAGCAATAGAAGATTCATCCAGTCAGGATGTGTTAGGAGCACTGGGAGGAAGAGAGGCCTGACATCACTTAAGACCTGAGATAAATAGGAGACAGACAGGACAGTGGGGGGTTAAAAATACATTAAACATGGAAACACAGAGAAACAGGTTGTCAGCTCTGACTGACTAGGAGTCCTCTCTCTCTCTCTCTCTCTCTCTCTCTCTCTCTCTCTCTCTCTCTCTCTCTCTCTCTCTCTCTCTCTCTCTCTCTCTCTCTCTCTCTCTCTCTCTCTCTCTCTCTCTCTCTCTCTCTATCTCGCTCTATTCTCTCTCTCTCTCTCGCTCTCTCTCTCTCTGTATCTCCATCACCCCCCCCCCCCTCCCTCTCTCTCTCTCTTTCTCTGTCTCTCTGTCTTTCCATTAAATTCAAATGGCTTTATTGGCATGGGGAACATACAGTACCCTATTCCCTATATACAGTACCAGTCAAAAGTTTGGACACACCTACTCATTCAAGGGTTTTCCTTTATTTTTACTGTTTTCTACATTGTAGAATAATAGTGAAGACATCAAAACTATGAAAGAACACATATGGAATCATGTAGTAACCAAAAAAGTGCTAAAAAGTGTTATATTTGACATTCTTCAAATAGCCACCTTTTGCCATGATGAAAGCTTTGCACACTCTTGGCATTCTCTCAACCAGCTTCACCTGGAATGCTTTTCCAACAGTCTTGAAGGAGTTCCCACATATGATGAGCACTTGTTGTCTGCTTTTCCTTCAGTCTGCGGTCTGACTCATCCCAAACCATCTTAATTGGGTTGAAGTCAGGGGATTGTGGAGAACATCACTCTCCTTCTTGGTAAAATAGCCCTTATACAGCCTGGAGGTGTGTTGGGTCATTGTCCTGTTGAAAAACCAATGATAGTCCCACTAAGCCCAAACCAGATGGGATGGCGTATCGCTGCAGAATGCTGTGGTAGCCATGCTGATTAAGTGAGCCTTGAATTCTAAATAAATCACAGACAGTGTCACCAGCAAAGCACCCCCACACTATAACACCTCCTCCTCCATGCTTTACGGTGGGAACTACACATGCGGAGATCATCCATTCACCCACACCACGTCTCACAAAGACACGGCGGTTGGGACCAAAAATCTCCAATTTGGACTCCAGACCAAAGGACAAATTTCCACCGGTCTAATGTCCATTGCTCGTGTTTCTTGGCCCAAGCAGGTCTCTTCCTCTTATTGGTGTCCTTTAGTAGTGGTTTCTTTGCAGGAATTCGACCTTGAAGGCCTGACTCACACAGTCCCCTCTAAACAGTTGATGTTGAGATGTGTCTGTGACTTGAACTCTGTGAAGCATTTATTTGGGCTGCAATTTCTGAGGCTGGTAACTCTAATGAATTTATCCTCTGCAGCAGAGGTAACTCTGGGTCTTCCATTCTGTGGTGGTTTCATGAGAGCCAGTTTCATCATTGCGCTTGATGGTTTTTGCGACTGCACTTGAAGAAACTTTCAAAGTTCTGTACTGACTGACCTTCATGTCTTAAAGTAATGATGGACTGTTGTTTCTCTTTGCTTGTTTGAGCTGTTCTTGCCATAATATGGACTTGGTCTTTTACCAAATAGGGCAATCTTCTGTATACCCCCCCTACCTTGTCACAACACAACTGATTGACTCAAACGCATTAAGAAGGA
The DNA here is from genome assembly GCF_964263955.1 of Coregonus lavaretus. Lineage (NCBI taxonomy): Eukaryota > Metazoa > Chordata > Actinopteri > Salmoniformes > Salmonidae > Coregonus > Coregonus lavaretus. The sequence goes on from NW_028160016.1 coordinate 12,276, forward strand.
AATAAATTCCACAAATTAACTTTTAAGAAGGCACACCTGTTAATTTAAATGTATTCTAGGTGACCACCTCATGAAGCTGGTTGAGAGAATGCCAAGAGTGTGCAAAGATGTCATCAAGGCAAAGGGTGGCTATTTGAAGAATGTCATATATAAAATATATTTTGATTTGTTTAACACTTTTTTGGTTACTACATGATTCCATATGTGTTATTTCATAGTTTTGATGTCTTCACTATTATTCTACAATGTACAAAATAGTAAACATAAAGAAAAACCCTTGAATGAGTAGGTGTGTCCAAACTTTTGACTGGTACTGTATGTTTACATTGCCAAAGCAAGTGAAATAGATAATAAACAATAATAATTAACAGTAAACATTACACTAACAAAAGTTCCAAAAGTATAAAGAGATTTCAAATGTCATATTATGTCTATATACAGTGTTGTAACAATGTGAAAATAGTTTGAAAGGGAAAATAAATAGGTAGGTT
>NW_028160015.1:0-82896 GCF_964263955.1 Coregonus lavaretus
GCTGCCAGCATGGGCCCAGAAAACACAACCTAACGAAGCCATTAAAGAACTATTAGCCTGGTGCTCCAATCAGTCATGGCACACACAGACACACAGACACAATCAATCAAGAGGGTTTAAAACAGCCCTGGACACACGCACAGCCCAGCTACACAACTGAATATAGATCCCAATTTAAACACTCACACACCCCACAGCTGATTTTGAAAAAATAAATTAAAAAGAAAAAGCACCAAAACACACTGTGCCACTTCCCAGGTGTAGTAACATACTCCCCACCACCAGGTGGCAGTGGTTGATTTCCCTAGCGGCCTCGACTGGGATGAATGTTGCTATAAACCAGCGGCTCGGAACACTGAGGAGGATAACTCACTTACAGGGGGCCTAGAGGATAAAGTGCTAGGAGATTGTTTTAGCGCTTAGCCTCATGGAAGGCTATAGGGGGATATACAGTGTGTGTGATGGATGTATAGGAGGGCATGACCCAAGGGAGGGAAGCCATCATGGGGTATGGTGGGTTATGCATTATTGCTCCTTGATATAAAAACGTCTTGAAATGTATTGGAACCATCACGTTTTGTCATGTCAGTGTGTGGTGCTTTGAAAATCTACTTCGGGAAGACATTTCTTGGAAGACAGTATTCACTCAGAAGAGACAGGCACACACATACGAGAGAGAGAAACACATGTTTCCCATGCCAATAAATCCCCTTAAATTGAATTGAAATTGAATTGAGAGAGAGAGATATAACAGTACTCACACTCCTTGGACATGCCCACTTCTAAACACTTCTGCAGGCGGCAGTACTGGCAGCGGTTGCGGGTGACCTTGTTGATGATGCAGCCCTTCTCTCGATGACAGGTGTACACCATGTTCTTCTGGATGCTTCTACGGAAGAAACCCTGAGAGGAGAAGAGAGGATGGGTGTTACATTTGCTTTATTTGCTCATTTAAAAAAATATAATTGTAAAACAAAGAAGCGGGAGAGAAAGGGAAAAAGGTTGCTGTTATGTTCTTGTTTTGCTTTGACAATATACACCTACGAATGACATGCTTTGATGCCAATGTAGCGTCATTGAACTGAAAAAGAGAGAGAGCTAGAGAGAGAAAGAATAGAAAGAAGAGAGAGGGAGTTGGGGCGATAAAAGGTTATTGCTAGCAGCGGTATCATTGAGATAGTAAAACTAGAATAGGACAGTTTATGTGTGGAGATAGAATGACCAACGGTCTCAACAAGTCACATGACAAAGGACACCACATCATAGATGACAGGCTCTAACTTCCAATGACACTCAACATGATGGTGAGTTATGTTCAAACGTGTGTGTGTGTGTGTGTGTGTATTGGCCCAAAGTTCTCATGTTGACCTATAGAGGGTGAGTCACAACATCAGTACATATGTAATAGTGATGGGCGGGAATCGATACACTTACATATCGGGATATTATTTTTGACGATATATCGTATTGTTCTGACAATATCGCAATATTATTTTTGCGGTAGTTGGCTGAACCTGCACCAACACTTAATAGCTTGTTCTCCATCTTCTTTTTAAATAGGGATCCAATTTGTTTTCAGCACTTATATTTCCATGACTGATCAAAACTTGTTTCTCAAGGCTCTCTCTTGTCCCTCTGCAGCAGACATATATGTGAACAATATGTTTGAAACATCTAATCGCAATAAAATCACAGTATCGAATCGCAATACATATCGAATCGTGAGAATCATAATACATATATCGGCACCTAAGTATTGTGATATCCTATAGTGAGGTCACTGGCAATTCCCCGCCCTAATATGTAACCTGCTGTCTTCACACACACACACACACACACACACACACACACACACACACACACACACACACACACACACACACACACACACACACACACACACACACACACACACACACACACACACACACACACACACACACGCACACACATTACACAACCCCCAATGCATCAATACGACACATCGACTTCCTTAAAACAGTGCCCACAGTGTTCAACTTCCCTTTCTGTGTGTCTGTCTGTTACAGAGCGTAGAGTCCAGCCACGTGTTTCTTCACAGTGACTAACTAGTGTCACCACCACCACACGTGCTATGCTCTACTATGAATCATGCCCGATCACACTCTGCTATTTGGGTATTTTAAACGAGGCTGTTAACATATTTTATGACACGACTTTTACAACCAACTAAGCTGAAGGAAATGTGCAAGCTTTGGCAGCGGGTGCAGACTTTTGGTACCAATAGAGCAATTTGAAGTGGAAAGGTGTGTGTGGGAAAGAGAAAGTTTGTGTGGGGGGGGGGGGGGGGGGGGGATTAACAGTTGACATTTTAGTAATTTAAGATGCTTTTATCCAGAGCGACTTACAGTAGTGAGTGCATACATTTTCATACTTTCTTTTTGTTGTACTGGATCCGCTGTGGGAATCGAACCCACAACCCTGGCGTTGCAAGCGCCATGCTCTACCAACTGAGCCAAATGGGACCATTAACTGTGTGTGTGTGTGCAAGTGTGTTTGTGTGCAAGTGTGTATTCTATATGTATGTGAGTGTGTGTGTGTCTGTGCATCCATGCGTCTGTGTGGGCCTAGCTTGGCCAGGGGCTAGGTTAGTTGTGCCACACTGGGTGGGCATTAACTCACCAGTCTAAGCACCAATGAGCTCCCATTTGGTTAATCCCTTAAGGGGCTTATGGGCAGGCAGGGCCTGGTGGCATTAGGGGGGGCTTCATATTAACTCCCATTCCACTTAAGCCCCAGCTGGTGCACTCCTCGCCCGTAGAGACATTGACCGCAAGAGGCTGACAGGCAAGTAGTGTGGGAAGCTATCCACCTATTGTGTTGAAGTGTGTGTGTGTGTGGCAGATGTTTGGCAAATACATTGCATGCTTGTTAAATACAATGCATGTTTCACTTTCATCTTGTGAATGCGTTGATCAAGGTCACTGATCGGAACATTGACAATGAACAGTGCAGATTTAATAGTGTTTGTGTGTTGGAGTCATTCATACAGCGCAATTCATACAGAGACCAACAGAAGTGGAGAGCCTTTGTTGCTGACCTATGAACCAGTCATCGGGACGGGATGAGTAAGAGATGGCATACAGAGAGAGGTACTGGACAGAAACACACTGACGTACAAAACATTAGGAACACCTTCCTAATATTGAGTTACAACCCCTTTTGCCCTCAGAACAGCCTCAACTCGTCGGGGCATGGACTCTACAAGGTGTCGAAAGCGTTCCACAGCGATGCTGGCCCATTTTGACACCAATGTTTCCCACAATTATGTCAAGTTGGCTGGATGTCCTTTGGGCGGTGGACCATTCTTGATACACACGAGAAACTGTTGAGCGTGAAAAAAAAAGTTATTGACACAAACCAGTGTGCCTGGCACCTACTACCATACCCTGTTCAAAGGCACTTCAATCTTTTGTCTTGCCCATTGACCCTCTGAATGGCACACAATCCACGGCTCAATTGTCTCTTTAACTGGTCTCCTCCCCTTCCATCTCCACTGATTGAAGTGGATTTAACAAATGCCATCAATAAGGGATCATAGCTTTCACCCGGATTCACCTGGTCAGTCTATGTCATGGAAAGAGCAGGTGTTCCTAATGTTTTGTACACTCAGTGTACGTGCAATAGGAAAACAGATTTTACAGCAAGACAGAGATTAATATTAGAAAAGACAGGTAAAAAGCAAAACATACAGATGGACAAAAACACAGTTAAAAAGGACGGACGGACAGACAAGCAAGCAAACAAAAATATCAAATGTAAACAGATAGAAAGTGATGAATGAACAGGCTGTAAAGAAAGAGAAATGGAGAGCCAACATGGACAGATGTACAGCCAGAGGCACAGAATAATGAACTGATTGAACGATTGAGTGAAGGAAAAAGAAAGATGCAGCAACTAAGAGTATTGCTTGTGGCGACAATTTGTGTGCCCCTCTGGTGTTGCACTTTGCCCAGCAATATCATTAATCCACTCCAACGTGTGCGCGCACACACACACACACACACACAGTATTGTGGGGGAGATTAAGTGGTGATAGCCCCTAATGTCGGCAGACCAGAGCTGGTGTGTGTGTGTGTGTGTGTGTGTGTGTGTGGCGGCAGAACAGAGTTTCGGCTTCGGCAGCGTGCATAGGCCAGGCCAAACACTCCTCTGCTCTGAGTCCTGTGTGAAGGTCAGGTGACCCGTTAAGCCCCCACCTCCCTTTGTCTGTCGCCCTCAATCAGGATCAGCAGAGCCAACATGGATGACATGAAACATACTATACATTAGCAAACATAGCAAATCTGATGTTGTCCATTTTGTGTCAAATGGTTTCCTCAGCTTATGGGTTTTGTAAAGGTAGGGAAATGTAACTGAATGCAGCCGGTGATGGAGTCAGTGTGGACATGATGGGGCGTGAATCTAGCCCCGTTCCACTGCGCTGCGGTCACATAGTGAACATGCTGTATGTAAGCCTACCCTCCTAGCAGAAGGTAGTCATGTTACGACAGGGGCACTGCCAATGTGGTGGGTGGTGCCCTCTCCACATGCCAGAGGAGATTCCTCAGGCCAGTTTGGCAACGGCACTGCTTGGCATGGCAGTGTCACAACCATGAAAATCTCTCGAGTCCACTCAATCCCTTTTACTGGGTGAGTCTCCGTGCTGTCATATTTATAGACTCAACTCCCACTGATTCAAACAGCAAATGCTTCATAACATCTGGCATTAGTATCAGGTCAACTTGGAATCCATGGAAAACTAGTAGTAAGCACTAAAATAGTAAGGTCTCTACTGTTGTTCTAGTGGTGGGTGTTTGATGCTTTATGGGATCATGCTGCCCTACACAGGCCAATCAGCATCAAACACAAGGCACAGGAACAACAGTAGAGCGAGACCTTACTCCTCAAGCTACAGATATCTAGGAACTGATCTAGAAAGACTAGCGCAGGTCAACACTCCCTAGAAAGAGAGTGCAAGAGTGATACCCTCTCAATCCCTCAAATATGCATTCCAATATCACAGTCCGTCCAACACATACCTCAGCCATCATGAAATAATCATGGTGGAAAGAGGTGAGCTAGGTGATTTCGCACCGCTGCAAACACTGTGGTCGTGAAACCCCCCTATCACTCCTCATGCAGTCCTGGGCTGTGATTTTATTATGGCGCCACAGCGTACGTCCCAAACAGCATCTCAATAGGGTGCCATTTGGGACGCAGTCACAGGGAGGAACTCTTTCTCTCTGATTCTGCTATGGTCCGGGATGAGGGTTCTAACCTCTAAGTGGCCATTTGGCATTCAGCTGGGTGGTGGGTGATGCCTTTTGACGCTCCTCTGCTCTCTCTTACTAGAGACGTCCTGGGTTTGAGGTCAGAGAGGAAGGATACCTCAGGCAAGAAGGTCTCTAATGGCGCAATTCCACTAGAGGAACCAAACAACGACGGGCCGTGCCGGAACCAGCACGAACTAGCCTTGTTCGTTCTTGGTTGTTTTCCATTTGCATTGGAACTGGAAACAGGACTAGGTTTCATTCGCAGGAAAAACTGCTAGTGATGATTTTAGGAGAGCGACCGATGACGTGATCCTCAGTGACTGGCATTTTGTAAGTATGGAGGAGGGAGACGTACTGGAGGTGTTAGCCTCACTATTTTGTGCCATCCTTTAAACTTTTGTGTGTGGGCAGCAATGGAGAGTGAACAGAATAGAGGAGACCGCTAAAAAGAGACGGAGAAATTCACAACGTATCATCATGCGGAGAGAGGATCGTTTCAGCCGGTTGAAAGACCAGCTTATGAGTCTGCCCAGACGCTCAAAAGCCCTTCCATTATAATTAGTTTTCTTTAGAGTTATTCGTTAGTGTAGCTGTACCGTTCGTAGTCAGATTCTCCTTCTCTTTTAAAAATGGAACCATTGACTCGTGCATGAGTATTAACAACATATGCAACACACACTGACATCATTGCGTGAGACCAATCATTGAGTACAGGCATTTGTAACCCCACCCACCGGCCTACTTGGTTCGAGGTCAGTACCAGATATCAAACGAGGCTGAATCTCCCGCTTGGTTCCAGGAATCAAGTGGGCCACGGGCAAATGGAAATGAAATAGGAACTGTGATATTCACGGCACGGCCCTGCAGTGGAAAAGCCCTCTTAATGACCTCTGATGGCTCCGAGCCGCCAAGCCACTGAGGGTGCATTTCCATATGTGAAAGGAGAAAGAGGTTGAGTGGGGAAGAGGTATAGAAGGGAGGGATAGGTTGAGTGGGGAGCGAAGAGCACTTTGTACAGATGGGAGTCACTATGATAAATATGGACCTCTGTTGAGAGGTGTACTACGCACACACAAATGCACATGCACCCACTAAATAGTATGTCCAAAACAGTCTGTTTCATCTCTCTTGTCTTTTGACAGCTACAGCTGTAAGTGGCCTGAAATCCCCTGGACTGAAGCTCAGTAATTACAAGGTGTGAAGAATGTTCTGGCAGCAGAGGGCTGGTACCGTGGTCGAAGACTGGCCTAAAGCACTGGAACTACAACCATAGCTTAACAACTACAGGAGCTAAACCTTACAGTACTGGAACTACAACCATAGAGCTTAACAACTACAGGAGCTAAACCTTACAGTACTGGAACTACAACTATAGAGCTTAACAACTACAGGAGCTAAACCTTACAGTACTGGAACTACAACTATAGAGCTTAACAACTACAGGAGCTAAACCTTACAGTACTGAAACTACAACCATAGAGCTTAACAACTACAGGAGCTAAACCTTACAGTACTGGAACTACAACCATAGAGCTTAACAACTACAGGAGCTAAACCTTACAGTACTGGAACTACAACCATAGAGCTTAACAACTACAGGAGCTAAACCTTACAGTACTGGAACTACAACTATAGAGCTTAACAACTACAGGAGCTAAACCTTACAATACTGGAACTACAGCAATATAACTGAACTACAGCCATATAACTGAACTACAGCAATATAACTGAACTACAGCAATATAACTGAACTACAGCAATATAACTGAACTACAGCAATATAACTGAACTACAGCCATATAACTGAACTACAGCAATATAACTGAACTACAGCCATATAACTGAACTACAGCAATATAACTGAACTACAGCAATATAACTGAACTACAGCAATATAACTGAACTACAGCAATATAACTGAACTACAGAAGAGAAGAAAGGGGGAATTAGCGCTATACAGGAGAGAAGTGAAAATGGGGACTAGGTGTCTAGTGTTTGCAGGCTCAGGTGAGACAGGAGTAGAGAGAAGGTCTAGGTTTGGTGAGGGTTAAAAGTACACATACAGATGTAGGGAACACAAACTACACTGCCCATCCACACACCTGAAACACACACAGGTTTCAGCCAGGCAGAATGCCCTGTGGAACCCATGGGTTAAGGGTCTATAAATAAAGAGAGGATGACAGAGAGCGAGAGAGAGCGAGAGCAAGAGAAAGCGAGAGAGAGAGAGAGAGAGAGAGAGAGAATGAAGACACATGGGAGATGTGTGCAGGTAGATAAAGATGAAAATACAGAGAGAAAGATTATCAGAGTGAGATGGAAATAGATAGAAAAAGAGAGATGCAATAAGAGAGGAGGATGATACAGAGAGGAGGGAGAGAACAGCCTGACAGGACTTTGTGGACCTATATCTGATCTGGGATCCTTGATCTCTTCCTGGCCACCGGCCGACCCCTGGGAGCCTGGTATTGACCCTGCTGCGACCTGGGACAGGGGATCTACTCACGGTACGGTGACCTTCTACAGTGGGGGGTCATCACCTATGCACCACTCCACACCATGTCCTGCCTGCCCCGTCCTGTAAGCCTTTTGAGCTGCACCACTAATCCTAACCCCCGGTAACAGCCTGGGAGTGTGTGTGTGTGTGTGTGTGTGTGTGTGTGTGTGTGTGTGTGTGTGTGTGTGTGTGTGTAGATTACTTGTGTATATGCACAGGGGTCACAGTATGTCATGTGTGTATGTAACATGGCTAAATCCTCGGCCCTAATCTAATCTATGTGCTCTCTGTCACCTCTGGGTCTGCATGGCAAATGGCCCAGGAACACAAGGAAAACACTAAGGAAAATTCTCAAGGGCCAGTCAGCCCTTCCCCAAAATCTCTCTCTCTCACACACAGTATCCAGCGGACTGACTATTGGAATGTGTGACAGAATAATACTACTGCAGCCATGTTTGGTATCTGTATTCGAAACTTCTTCCCTGAAGATAACTCTGATGCCATTTATATGGATGTATGATCTCTGTGGTTATTTGTAGTTGTTCAGAGTGAACTCTGATGACACTGTATGCAACGATTTCCTTTGTGCTGTCTCAGGAATGCGGTCTTATCTCTATTGTACACAGGCCACCACCTTTTTTTAAATTTATTTTTATTTAACCTTTATTTAACCAGGTAAACCAGTTGAGAACAAGTTCTCATTTACAACTGCGACCTGGCCAAGATAAAGCAAAGCAGTGCGATAAAAACAACAACACAGAGTTACATATGGGGTAAAACAAAACAAAGTCAAAAATACAACAGAAATAAATATATATACAGTGTGTGCAAATGTAGCAAGTTATGGAGGTAAGGCAATAAATAGGCTATAGTGCAAAATAATTACAATTAGTATTAACACTGGAATGATAGATGTGCAAGAGATGATGTGCAAATAGAGATACTGGGGTACAAATGAGCAAAATAAATAACAATATAGGGATGAGGTAGTTGGGCGGGCTAATTTCAGATGGGCTGTGTACAGGTGCAGTGATCGGTAAGGTGCTCTGACAACTGATGCTTAAAGTTAGTGAGGGAGATAAGTGTCTCCAGCTTCAGAGATTTTTGCAATTTGTTCCAGTCATTGGCAGCAGAGAACTGGAAGGAATGGCGGCCAAAGGAGGTGTTGGCTTTGGGGATGACCAGTGAGATATACCTGCTGGAGCGCATACTACGGGTGGGTGTTGCTATGGTGACCAATGAGCTAAGATAAGGCGGGGATTTGCCTAGCAGTGATTTATAGATGGCCTGGAGCCAGTGGGTTTGGCGACGAATATGTAGTGAGGACCAGCCAACAAGAGCGTACAGGTCACAGTGGTGGGTAGTATATGGGGCTTTGGAGACAAAACGGATGGCACTGTGATAGACTACATCCAATTTGCTGAGTAGAGTGTTGGAGGCTATTTTGTAAATGACATCGCCGAAGTCAAGGATCGGTAGGATAGTCAGTTTTACGAGGGCATGTTTGGCAGCATGAGTGAAGGAGGCTTTGTTGCGAAATAGGAAACCGATTCTAGATTTAACTTTGGATTGGATATTCTTAATGTGAGTCTGGAAGGAGAGTTTACAGTCTAACCAGACACCTAGATATTTGTAGTTGTCCACATACTCTAGGTCAGACCCGTCGAGAGTAGTGATTCTAGTCAGATGGGCGGGTGCAAGCAGCGTTCGGTTGAAGAGCATGCATTTAGTTTTACTAGTGTTTAAGAGCAGTTGGAGGCTACTGAAGGAGTGTTGTATGGCATTGAAGCTCGTTTGGAGGTTTGTTAACACAGTGTCCAATGAAGGGCCAGATGTATACAAAATGGTGTCGTCTGCGTAGAGGTGGATCTGAGAGTCACCAGCAGCAAGAGCGACGTCATTGATATACACAGAGAAAAGAGTCGGCCCAAGAATTGAACCCTGTGGCACCCCCATAGAGACTGCTATAGGTCCAGACAACAGGCCCTCCGATTTGACACATTGAACTCTATCAGAGAAGTAGTTGGTGAACCAGGCGAGGCAGTCATTTGAGAAACCAAGGCTATTTAGTCTGCCAATAAGAATGCGGTGGTTGACAGAGTCGAAAGCCTTGGCCAGGTCAATGAAAACGGCTGCACAGTACTGTCTATTATCGATCGCGGTTATAATATCATTTAGGACCTTGAGCGTGGCTGAAGTGCACCCATGACCAGCTCGGAAACCGGATTGCATAGCGGAGAAGGTACGGTGGGATTCGAAATGGTCGGTGATCTGTTTGTTAACTTGGCTTTCAAAAACTTTTGAAAGGCAGGGCAGGATGGATATGGGTCTGTAACAGTTTGGATCTAGAGTGTCACCCCCTTTGAAGAGGGGGATGACCGCGGCAGCTTTCCAATCTCTGGGGATCTCAGACGTTACGAAAGAGAGGTTGAACAGGCTAGTAATAGGGGTTGCGACAATTTCGGCGGCTAGTTTTAGAAAGAAAGGGTCCAGATTGTCTAGCCCAGATGATTTGTAGGGGTCCAGATTTTGCAGCTCTTTCAGAACACCAGCTGTCTGGATTTGTGTGAAGGAGAAGCGGGGGGGGCATGGGCAAGTTGCAGCGGAGGGTGCAGAGCTGGTGGCCGGGGTAGTGGTAGCCAGGTGGAAAGCATGGCCAGCCGTAGCAAAATGCTTGTTGAAATTCTCGATTATTGTAGATTTATCGGTGGTGATAGTGTTTCCTAGCCTCAGTGCAGTGGGCAGCTGGGAGGAAGTGCTCTTATTTTCCATGGACTTTACAGTGTCCCAAAACTTTTTGGAGTTAGTGCTACAGGATGCAAATTTCTGTTTGAAAAAGTTAGCCTTTGCTTTCCTAACTGCTTGTGTATATTGGTTCCTAACTTCCCTGAAAAGTTGCATATCGCGGGGGCTTTTTGATGCTAATGCAGTACGCCACAGAATGTTTTTGTGCTGGTCAAGGGCAGTCAAGTCTGAGGAGAACCAGGGGCTATATCTGTTCTTAGTTCTGTATTTTTTGAATGGGGCATGTTTATTTAAGATTGAGAGGAAATTACTTTTAAAGAACAACCAGGCATCCTCTACTGACGGAATGAGATCTATATCCACCCAGGATACCTGGGCCAGGTCAATTAGGAAGGCCTGCTCGCTGAAGTGTTTTTGGGAGCGTTTGACAGTGATGAGGGGTGGCCGTTTGACCGCGTACCCGTTACGGACGCAGGCAATAAGGCAGTGATCGCTGAGATCCCGGTTGAAGACAGCGGAGATGTATTTAGAGGGTAAGTTAGTCAGGATGATATCTATGAGGGTACCCATGTTTACGGATTTAGGGTTGTACCTGGTAGGTTCGTTGATAATTTGTGTGAGATTGAGGGCATCTAGTTTAGATTGTAGGATGGCCGGGGGGTGTTAAGCATATCCCAATTTAGGTCACCAAGCAGTACGAACTCTGAGGATAGATGGGGGGCAATCAATTCACATATGGTGTCCAGGGCACAGCTGGGGGCTGAGGGGGGTCTGTAGCAAGCGGCAACAGTGAGAGATTTATGTCTGGAAAGGTGGATTTTTAGAAGTAGAAGCTCAAACTGTTTGGGCACAGACCTGGATAGTATGATAGAGCTCTGCAGGCTATCTCTACAGTAGATTGCAACTCCACCCCCTTTGGCAGTTCTATCTAGACGGAAAATGTTATAGTTGGGGATGGACATTTCAGAATTTTTGGTGGCCTTCCTAAGTCAGGATTCAGACACTGCTAGAACATCAGGGTTGGCGGAGTGTGCTAACACAGTGAATAACTCAAACTTAGGAAGGAGGCTTCTGATATTTACGTGCAGAAAACCAAGGCTTTTACGGTTACAGAAGTCAACAAATGATAGCTCCTGGGGAGTAGGAGTGATACTGGGGGCTGCAGGGCCTGGGTTAGCCTCTACATCACCAGAGGAACAGAGGAGGACTAGAATAAGGATACGACTAAAGGCTTTAAGAACTGGTCTTCTAGTGCGTTGGGTACATAGAATAAAGGGGGCAGTTCTCCGGGCGTTGTAGAAAAGATTCAGGGCATTATGTACAGAAAAGGATATGGAAGGATATGAGTACAGTTGAGGTAACCCTAAGCGTTGGGTAACAATGAAAGAGATAGCATCACTGGAGGCACCGATTGAGCCGGTCTCGGCGTGTATGGGGGGTGGAACAAAGGAACTATTTGAGGCAGTTTGAGAGGGACTAGGGGTTCTACAGTGAAATTGTATAATAAGAACTAACCCAAACAGCAATAGGCAAGGCATAATTGACATGGGAGAGAGGCATAAAGCAATCACAGGTGTTATTAGAGAGAGCTAAGACAACAACTGGTAATAGCAATAAAGTTTGGGCTGAGGCTAAACAGAATAAACAGGACAGGGTACCGTGTAAAGGAACAGTCCAGCAGGCATCAGCTGTGCAGCTGAGTGATCATAAGGTCCAGTGAACAGCAATATGTGAGTCCGAGAGCAGTTCAAATTGGTGCTTCAGCACAGCTAGCAGGGAGCACAGTTGTAGTTTGCGTGTGCTAGCGGGCCGGGGCTGGCAGATGGATCTTCGTGGTCGTCGCAACGGGAAGCCTGTTGAAACCACATCAGACGATTTCGTCGGCAAACCAGTCGTGTTGGATCGGCGGGGCTCAGTGTCAACACTAGGAGGTCCCGTCCGGTTGACAGAGAGGTAGATAGCCGGGAGATGGGCCTGAGGCTAGCTCAAGGCTAACTGGTGCTTGCTATAGGGCAATGGTAATTAGCCAACAACAGGTTGCAGCTAGCTAGCTGGTTGCGATGATCCGGCGCTAGGGTCCAGTGATTCCGGCAGAAAGTCCAATAAGCTCTGGGTCGATAGCACGCTGTGCAGACTGGCCGACGAATTGTCCAGGCTAGAGCTAGAGCTGGCTGGTGGATAGTGTAGGCCACGGACAATGGTGAAGACGCTAACGGTGACTAATAGCAAGTAGCCATTCAGTTGCAGCTACACTAGTTTCAGCAGGTCATCACACATAGATGTGACCCCCTTCCTTGAGGATGTCGGCTGGTTCCATCTGATTGGATATCTTAGTTTTATTACTTTGGTCTGTGGATTAGTCAAACATTGAGTCAGATCTGGTATAAATGGAATGAAGGTCTGTTGTTCACTCTTTTCCTGTATCCTGCCCATGGAAAAAGGTTTTATGAAAGTGCTTCTCTCTTTTAGGTTAGCCCATAGGCCTATGGCCAGTGGGTCTGTTTTGTTCATGCTTGTTGGATGCATTTGCAGTTGGTTTTGGTTTCGTTTCAGATTATTTTGTGCCCAAAATAAATGAATGGTAAATAATGTCGTTTTGGAGTGGCTTTAATACATGCTAACCTCCCCTGTTATTGGCATGTCCTGGGGGTATGATCTTTGACCCTCTGTAACTTTCTCACTCATCATTATTCACAATATAGTATCCATAACCATGGTAGCATCCACATTCACGTAAAAGTGTTTAGAAACATTCTGTTATTATTTACAATAGAAGTGACTCCAAACTGACACAAAGCATTATTTACCATTCATTTCTATTGGGCAAAAAATAATCTGAAACACAACCAAAATGAACTGCAAATGCATCCAACAACTTTGTAGAGTCATAACGTTGATGTAGTCATTGTATGTTAGGAATATGGGACCAAATACTAAACTTTTGACTACTTTATTTATAAGTAATTTTGACCCCTTCCTTTTTGAGAAGAAAAATTATTACTTGTTAAAACAAAACGTAGCATACAATATAGCTCAGTATTTTAATCATTTATTTTATACAGTCATTATTGCTCATCTTTATCAAAAGGTGTCAATAATTTCAGACCCCACTGTATATATACACAAATATGATCAATATTACCACACTACGTCTGTGTGTACGTATGTGTGTGTGTACGTACGTATGTGTGTGTGTGTGTACGTATGTGTGTGTGTATGAATGTGTGTGTGTACACATGTGTGTGTGTACGTATGTGTGTGTGTGTGAGCGGCTGTGCACATACTCATCAGGTCTGAATGCCTGTGTACATCAATAGATTATACTGTATGAGTATGGTGCAGTGCATGAGTGTGTGTGTTTAAGTTCCTCTGCTATTTTGACAGCTCTGTTATTACGGATGACAACTAGGCTAAAGCCCAAACAACTGCACATTTGCAGACAGCCATTTCCCTCAATCTGGGGATGGGGGATGAGTGTGTATGTGTGTTTGGGTGAACGTGCATGTGCGTGCGCCGAGAATGAGCGTTCCAACCAGTTAAAAAAAAATACAAATGAAAAGTAGACCACAGATACACGTCCTCCCGGGACCCAAAAAGAGAGAAACAACAAAGAAGAAAAAGAGGGAGAAAAAAAAAGAAATGTAATGAAGACGTGTGTTTTCTTCCAGAAGATAGAAGAAGGGTTTGCAGGAGAGGACTGTGTGTGTGTTTCATGAGAGTGAGCCTACCGTTATAACCATCGAAAACACAGGGTCCCTATGGGAGGGGGACTGTGTAGTCATGCTAGTTAGGTGAGCACTAACCTGTGCTTTACCTCAGTCCCAGTGGAGGGCCAATATACATTTACATGCTGGCAGCCTTCAATTACTGAGGATAGTTTATATAGCATGCTGGAGCTCAATCTAGTAGCGGGAGGCTTTTCCAGGCAATATGTTGTGTGGCCAGAGTAGGCAGTCTACACAGTTATGGTAATGGTGTATAACTGGTACTTGTTTAAATCTCTCCTCAGCACTTGACTGATATTTAAAGTAATTCACTGGCCAGAGAGATCAGCTTTCCCAAGTCCTGGGGTACAAAGCGAGAGAGAGGGAGCTCGAGGTAGAGGCGAGGGAAGAGTAGGAACGAGCGAGCGAGCAAAAGCGAGGGAGGTGAAGAGAGAGAAATGTGTGTCAAGTGTCTCACCTTGCAGCCCTCGCAGGCGCTGACTCCATAGTGGTATCCTGAGGACTTGTCCGCACAAACGAAGCAGGGTTTGTAGATTCGTGGAGGAGGGGGCGGCGAGGGGGGGCTGGGGACTATCTCCTCCGAGCTGGTGCTCTGGGTCTCTATGGCTGCAGAGAAAGGGGAGTGGGAGATGAGGTTAGCTGGATGATCTTAAAGACATACAACTATGCTATTATTTAGCCTAATCAGCGATTAAGACATTGCAACAAGTTGACCGTATGAAAGATTCAGTGGAAGCACAGTTGGTAATTGGGTAGGTAACTTGTAACAGAGTTCAATTAAATAATTACCACACTTTCTGATGTAACTGCATGTTGCACCGGAGAGAGAGAGAGAGAGAGAGAGAGAGAGAGAGAGAGAGAGAGAGAGAGAGACGGAGGTTAAGTGAGAGATTCAAATAGATCAAAGGAGAATTAGGATGAAAGAGAGTGAATGACAATAAGAGGATGGGAATATGAGCGAGAGAGAGAAGCAGATTTGATGTTACCCCCTGTGGTGGGCCTCTCCCTAGAAAGCCTCTATAATACCATCACCACGTGTGAGAGGCAACCTGCTGTGTAGAATAGGTTGAGTTGACCAACGACCTGCTTTCTGCTTCATAGAAGGCATGCACACACGCACACACTGGGAGTAGTGCCAGCAATAATGAATGGAGTTGTGTTCGTCACCGAGGAGGAGAGAGAACGAGGCAGAACTACACAAAACCGCTCCATTAAAGAGTTCTAGAGAAAACACAGCCGTGTTAACAACCATGGCTTACCAGCCAATCAAGAGTCCCCCCTGGAGCCTTAGCGACCAATCAGGGCTCACTCAGGCATTATTGCAGCTCATCACAGTCCACTAGGGAGCCATAGCGACCAATCATTATCCACAACGGTACAATTTCCATGGTGACAATGAGCAAATGAGCTCCAACATTAGTGTCTTATTAGACGCTTTTGCTAATGATGAATTATCATAGCAATGAATAATATCTCAGTCACATGAGTGCATTCAAACCACATTCAAATGAGTAGTTTATTCGCTGCTAGTTTTTAACAGCAGAAAGTAGACTATATACAGTGCCTAGTGAAAGTCTAATCACCCCTTAAATGTAATCTATACTGAACAAAAATATAAATGGAACATGCAACAATTTTACTGAGTTACAGTTCATATAAGGAAATCAGTCAATTGAAATAAATAAATTAGGCCCTAATCTATGGATTTCTCATGACCGGGCAGGGGCGCAGCCATGGGTGGGCCTGGGAGGGCATAGGCCCACCCACTTGGAAGCCAGGCCCACCCACTGGGGAGCCAGGCCCAGCCAATCAGAATTAGTTTTCCCCACAAAAGGGCTTTATTACAGACAGAAATACTCAGTCCGGGTGGCTGGTCTCAGACAATCCCGCAGGTGAAAAAGCCGGATGTGGAGGTCCTGGGCTGGCGTGGTTACACGAGGTCTGCGGTTGTGAGGCCGGTTGGACGTACTGCCAAATTGTGTGTGTGTGTGTGTGTTATGCCTAGGGGTCCGACTGAACACTGGAGTGTTAGTAAGTGCTCTATTTTTACCCCAGGACTCATAGAATCTGCAAGGCAGCATGAGAGAAAGAAAGGGGGAAAGGAACACACACGCACCTTGACCTGACCCAATAACACACATATTTCTGGCCCTAACCCACCATGTGAAAGTTGATGCATGAATCTGTCCTACATGTTCTAGTGTGTGTGTGTGTGTGTGTGTGTGTGTTTGTGTGTGTGTGACTTCTCAGTGTACAATCTTACTTCTGTCCATCATCACCACCCTAAACCCCCACACATTCTTCTACCTTCCACCCTTATCTCTTTCACTCCCTCTACATTTACCTCCCCCTGTATCTCTCCTTTCTCTCTCCCTCTCCAGATTCTTTCCATTCTCTCTCTACATGCCAAACACCCTACCCCCGCATTTGCTATTCCCCCTGTACTTCTGTCCTCCAATCCCCAGCCATGTTCCCCTCTGCCTTTTCCCCTTTGACCCCCAGCCATCTCCGGTCCCCTCCCTTACCGGCTTCCCCCCTATATCTCCTGACATACCACACATTCCAGTGTCTGCCCACCCCCCCCCTCTTATTTCTGCAAGCCCAGTCCACCTTCCCCGCAGTGCCGGATAGGTGCCAACAATAACACTGGTATAGGGGCTGGGGGGAAATTCCAAAACACCTCTTATCATTTTAGTGTGTGTGTGTGTGTGTGTGTGTGTGTGTGTGTGTGTGTGTGTGTGTGTGTGTGTGTGTGTGTGTGTGTGTGTGTGTGTGTGTGTGTGTGTGTGTGTGTGTGTGTGTGTGTGTGTGTGTGTGTGTGCGTGCGTGCGTGCGTGCGTGCGTGCATACTTATGGTACATCATCCTAGGTCTACAAAGTATTATTTTCAAAACAGACAACATTTATGCTGTGTGTG
This sequence comes from Coregonus lavaretus, assembly GCF_964263955.1. Taxonomy (NCBI): domain Eukaryota; kingdom Metazoa; phylum Chordata; class Actinopteri; order Salmoniformes; family Salmonidae; genus Coregonus; species Coregonus lavaretus. The sequence continues at coordinate 17,179 of NW_028160015.1, forward strand.
AGAATGAAACGAGAGGGAAAAGTTCAGAAAGGAAGACATTTAGGGGGAGAGAGACACGGATAGTCTGGAGGAACATGAGAGAGATACAAAGAGAGAGAGAGAGAGCGAAACAGAGGATGATGAAAAATGATAGAGACTACCAGGATCACTCCAGTGATCGCTGGGTTTGGAACAGATGAAGAACAGGACCACTGTTTGCCGGCAGTTTAGAAAACATGGCACGCCAAAGCACCACTGTATTAGCTTTGACAATGTGCTGTTTTTCCTACTGACAATTTATTCAACATAAAAACAGGGGACAAAAAAACTAAATGAGAAAACAATGCATTCTCTGCCTGTTGTTGTCCTGCCAAGACCCTTCCCCTAGTGTCCTCGGTCGCTCTGAATAGCTCAAATACAACACACATAAAAAAATAAAAGGAATAAAACTTGACAAATACACAATGAAAAGGTCTGGCTCACTTGGCCTTGGGATGCTGGAATTCAGACTAGCCTAAATGCTACCAGATCACCCCATCACTCTCTGTCATTCAGCACAGATCCTGAATCAGAGGTAATGGGAGCATCTCTACGATACTAACTGTAGGATGCATTCCGTTTTTGACCCGAGCACAGTGGTTCAGGTGTGTGGAGGGGGAAGTGAATCCGTTTTCCTTGCAGGTCAATTACCAATGGATTTTCCAGGAACAACTTTGAGGATTACTGTCTCGGATCTACTAGACTTTTTATAGATGTCTAGATACATAGATACTAGACGATCACTATGATGAACAGTACCAGTTCTATATATCCCATTTGAGCCTGAGCCACATCTACTTTTTTTAGTCTATGCTTAGCTGCATCTTTCCAAGTATATCCACTACCTAAACCAGCCGGTGTTTCCTGTGTTCAAAATAAAGCCACGGTGTCACTAAAAATACACCACCCTTAACCGAGACAGAAAGAAGACTAGAGAGAGAAGGAGGTGAAGTATTTATCTCCTCTCCAGGCACACACACACAGACACACAGGAAGTGAGTGGCGGTTGAGGCTTACGTGTGTGTCTTTGTGCCAGCTAAGGGAGGTATTTTGGGCAGGTAGGCACACAGACAAAAAAGGGCGACAGAAAGCAGGCTCAGAAAGCAGGCTCAGAAACCAGCTGAAAGACAGCTATGTTGAGAGACGGGTGAAAAGAAAAGGGGGAGTGAGAGAGGGACACACTGATCTTGTGCTGCTATATGGAATCAAACCAACACGTTTCAAGTTTGTTTTTTTTTACTACAAAAAAACACAGGAAGTAAGACATTTCAAACACTTCTATCCTTCTCTTTCCGCTAGCTTATTTCACAATACACTCTATTTTTTCACTCCCCTCTCTTCTCTCACCATCTCTGTTTCTCTCACACTTCTTCTCTTTCTCTCCTTCCCTCTCCCGCCTTCGCACTCAGTATTTTTGTGGCGCGCCAGCCTCCTGTTCCCTGGAGCCCTGTCTGACCTCTTTTCTGCTAGGCTGTCCTTGTATGAGTCCTGACTCTTGTATGAGTGGCACATTTCAGGGTGAAAGAGGGACGTCCTCGCCCTCACATGGAACTCTACCTGCACACCTGGGGCTATGCCACCCAAACTGGTCTCAGATACCATGTGTTAAATAAACCACGTGTAATAATGATCCTGGACTTTATTAGATGAAAAGACACATTGATCAGGTTATCACTAATCAATCCTTCCAGGTAGGCAATATATACGAGCTATAGTGAGCTAGCTTCTCTAACGACTAGCCTCCGCTAGCTTTCTTGTCATCTCAGCTAAATAGGGACATTTGAGAAGAAGCCAACAAGATGCCAAAGGGAGTTCACCCTGATCAAGGACATGACTGGACTTTTATGAAGGGCTCCAAAGTGCATCTTGACCTAGAACCAAAAAGGGAGTTCCCACACACCCAAACTGACATCTACTTTAGTATACAGGGGGTACCGTTACCCAGTCGAGGTATTTGAGGTAATATGTACATATTGGTAGGGGTAAAGTGACTATGCATAGACAATAAACAGCGAGTAGCAGCAGCGTAAAAAAAGGGGGTCAATGCAAATAGTCCGGTTAGCCATTTGATTAACTGTTTAGCAGTCGTATCGCTTGGGGGTAGAAGCTGTTAAGGAGCCAGTTGGACCTAGACTTGGCGCTCTGGTACCGCTTGCCGTGTAGTAGCAGAGAGAACAGTCTATGACTGGGTGGCTGGAGTCTTTGACAATTTTTAGGGCCTTCCTCTGACACTGCCTGGTATAGAGCTCTTGGATAACATAACATAACATGCCATTTAGCAGACGCTTTTATCCAAAGCGACTTACAGTCATGTGTGCACACATTTTTACGTATGGGTGGTCCCGGGGATCGAACCCACTACACTGGCGTTCAAGCGCCATGCTCTACCAATTGAGCTACAGAAGACCACATAGGATGGCAGGAAGCTCTGCCCCAGTGATGTACTGGGCCGTACGCACTACCCTCCGTAGCACCTTGCGGACGGATTCCGAGCAGTTGCCATACCAAGCGATGATGCAACCAGTCAGGATGCTCTCGAGGGTGCAGCTGTATAACTTTTTGAGGATCTGAGGACTTTTTCCTTCCCTCTTTCTTTCCACCCCTCCATCCCTCGCTTTTTGCTTTAAGCTCAGTCTCGATTCCAAACACAAGTGTTTTCATGGAGGCATGCTAACTGGGGGCGAGCCATTGTCAAAGCATGAACAAGAGTTTTTGTTGTTGTGGTTGAATAAAGAAAAGTGTTTTCTCTCTGAATCTGGCTTACTCTTCACGTTTTCTGTTCTTGTTATTAATAATTATTGGGTCATCGAGCATTCAATTTCAGTTACATGCAGCACATCACCCACAACCCTGGTGATATCAGCACAACACTGACTAAAAGAGCTATTGTTAAAGATCCAGTATGTAGCCATCAGGGTGACCGCACCAAATTCACATAGAAATATTAGTTATAGAGCTTTCATTCTCTTTGAAAGCAAGTCTGATAAGCAGTAGATCCATTCTTTGTGCTCCATTTCTATGCTTCCCGTTCCTAAGTTTTGTTTTTGCATATTTTTTGTTTCGGTTTTGTACACCGGCTTCAAACAGCTGAAAATACAATATCTTTGGTTTTTGAAAATATATTTCACAGCAGTTTAGATTGTACAATTACTTTCTACACTATACATTGCTTGTTTTGCCACATAAACCGAAATTAGGCGAACATGATAGAATTTTATCAACCATGAAATGGCGGAGCGAGTTCTACATATTGCGCATTTAAGAGCTTCCTTAGCTGCTCATTTTAAGAGCTGATCACATGGAGTGCTGATCACCTGACCAGACTGTAACAGGGGTGGGGGTTGTATGGTGGAGAGGGGGAGAGGGGGAGAGGGGGAGAGGGGGAGAGGGGGAGGGGTCAGAGGGGGGAGGGACGGCGAGTGGCAGAGGGCTCTCATATTTCCCATAACCCCCCTGGGCCCTGTTGACCTGTCTGTCTGCCTGGCGTGACCTTGTGCTTGCACCATTTGACCCCTAGCTGACAGATGGGCCTGTTTGGCTGGCTGAGAGGGCCATTAGTGTTAGTGTCAGGTCTGAGGGTCACGTCACAGACAGAGGCACAGACAAAAACAATCATGTATACATTTAACCACGTACACACAGACTAAACAACTACAAACGCATAATAAACACACACAATGGCCGTCGCAGAAATACAGTTGAAGAATGCACAAACACACTAATACATCGTGGAGTTAACCTAAAGTCCCATATACTACAGACATTATCCACACACACATCTGGGGCATTAGAGGGGGAGGGCGAATATAGGCCTAGCAGCTCCTCCTGAGAAGGCTTTGGAAGAGGGAGCTATGAATTAGTAAACACACGTCTCCCAGTGCTACACACCCACCATTTACCCTCTCACCAGAGAATAGCCTGGATAGGATAGAGGCCGCTGTTTCCCTCTGAAATATTGAAAAGCCCCAATCATTCTAGTGCTACAAGGTAAATGGATGAGGCCAGTGGAGGAGAGTGTGAGGGGAAGGAGGTGTCTGTGTTATAGAGTAAAACAGTAGAAGAGGAAAGTGGGGAAAAAAGCAGAGGAAGAAGAGGGATGGTGTGTGTGTGTGTGTGTGTGTGTGTGTGTGTGTACAAGTGAATGTGTCTAAGAGTGGGATTACGGGGGACTAGACAGAGAGACAATCAGAGGGATATGTGAGTGTGTGTGTGTGTGTGTGTGTGTGTGAGAAAGAGAGAGCGAGATAAAGAGAATAAAATAGGGCAGAGCATGAAAGGGAAGCGGCTGCATACCTCGCAGCGGATTTGGCGGTAATCCCCGGGGGAGAAAGAGGATCCTGGTACAGTTATTAAACCTCCCTCGCTCTCTCTTCTCTCCCTTCAAAAGGCTCACTGTGACCGTACTGTACACTCCTCTCCTCTCACAGACAACATTCGGCTCTTCTCACAGAAAATAACTTCTAGTTTTGTCATGCAAGTGGGGAACCAGGGACAGATATGGGATATATATCAAGACTAACTCACTGACTGAGGAAACTAAAAACAAGGATGAGGCAAAATGTCAAAAAATGTCGGTACTTTCTCGATACTAGAACATCAAAAACGGTTCGGCACTAGAATTTTTGTTACATCTGTCAAATGTGTCTCACGTATCAACTCTGTCTATCAGCACAGACGATTTCCCTTATAGCGCGAAAGCACAGTGCCTGTTCCACTAGGAGTCTGGACTGCATCATGTTAGCTCCCTACTCATGCTGCACAGAAGTTAACACACTTGAATAACGCGATATATAATGCATGTAGGAATGTTGAAACTGTTAATTACTATTCGTAAAACAATGTCCATACAGGCTAGAACACTTTACAATGCAAGAAGATACCGGTCGCTTCCAGCTTTGTAGGCTAACTTTTCTTCTAGCTTATAGCTGAAGCTAACATCAATTCACTACCCTGGTACTTTGTTTGTGATAATATGCAAGCATTCCAGGTGAAGCTGGTTGAGAGAATGCAAAAAGCTGTCATCAAGGCAAAGGGTGGCTATTTGAAGAATCTCAAATATAAAATATATTTTGATTTGTTAACACTTTTTTGGTTACTACATGATTCCATATGTGTTATTTCATAGTTTTGATGTCTTCACTATTATTCTACAATGTCAAAAATAGTAAAAATAAAGAAAAACCCTTGAATGAGTAGGTGTTCTAAAGCTTCTGACCGGTAGTGTAATTGCTTCAAAATTCACAAAAAGTGACGTTGGCTGATTAAGATTATCTAAAAGAACAAAACATATAATATCTCTTAAGACCGTGTCTACCACAGACTTTATTTTTGGCGTTTATCCAAAAGCCATAAAAAACAGCATTAATTTCACCATAGGCTTTGTCCAATGAACCATGGTGGAAAGACACCATTAATATTTCTCTCTATTGCCTCCACGAACTGACTCCGGAGCGTCCCCCTCTTGCCTCGTGAATGACGTCATTACTGGTTAATGAGACAGCGCGCAGATTTGTAAAATAAGCTACTTCTATGTAAATGTTGTTGATAAGTACAATAAAATAGGTCCCAAATGGAAGGGAAGGAGATTGTTTGTCATCTGTAGCCCCATGAAATCAGCCAAAACAAGCTCATTAACAAAAGGCATGCACATTCACCTCTATTGTGAATAGGCCTAGGCTACATTGATTTACCCTGTTTATCAATAAAGATGTATCATTCAAATAAATGATTACCATTATGTTGTCATGTAGTTAGATTGCCAAACATTTTTTGAGTGTATGACTGTATAATTGATTCATTAATGCATACATGACTGTCTCTGAAAAATGTCAAATGTAATGATATTTAACTCAAAGATGCCAAACGATGGAACAGAGAGTAGCTGAGTTTATCTGTCTGGATCAAGTGCAATTCTGTGACTTTGGTTAGTGTGCCTTCTTTTTTTGCAGTGGTATCGTTTTGGAATTGAGTATCGCGATGGTATTGAGAATCGTGATACTAAACCTGGTATCAAAGTCAAAATTATGGTATCGTGACAATACTATATACAACTCAGCTTAGTGGGCGGTGTAAGATAATGGTTCGTCTTGGACAGCGATGGTTGTCAGAATCTATGGTTGAAACGTTCATCAGAGTTCCTCATTACTATCCTCATCATGTTAGACCTGGGTGGAGGCAAGAGTGTACATTGACGTACGTGTGCTTGCCTATATGTATAAGAATGTGTGTGATCATGAGAGAGATAGAGAGAGAGAGATAGGGAGAGAGAGAGAGAGAGAGAGAGAGAGAGAGAGAGAGAGAGAGAGAGAGAGAGAGAGAGAGAGAGAGAGAGAGAGAGAGAGAGAGAGAGAGAGAGAGAGAGAGAGAGAGAGAGAGAGAGAGAGAGAGAGAGAGAGAGAGAGAGAGAGAGAGAGAGAGAGAGAGAGAGAGAGAGAGAGAGAGAGAGAGAGAGAGAGAGAGAGAGAGAGAGAGAGAGAGAGAGAGAGAGAGAGAGAGAGAGAGAGAGAGAGAGAGAGAGAGAGAAGGCAGCCAGGATGTAGGTCATTCAGTGAGGCAGCCAGGCCAACTCTTTCTCCAGATCCAGCTCTAGACTGTCAGTGCTGTGTGAGTCACAGGCCTGGATTCAGCCCAACAAACCCCCAACCTACAGGCTCCAACAGCAACACACACACACAGGGTGACTCGTCCCTCCAAGCTCCGGCCCCTGGCCCCCAGCCTCTGATTGGTGGACCGGAGGACTGTTTACATAGCAGAAAAAAGACATGAGATAACCCTCAATGGTCCCTAGGGCTCGTACTGTTGACAGAGAATAATTTCTGTTGGAGGGAGAACAGGGAGAGATCCATCCTTTTGTTTTGCTGAACATTACGCTGTATGTAAACAGGCAAAAAGGGTTACAGTATGCAACCAAGGTCATGAGTGAAAGTGTAAACATGCCAGAGGGGTTGGCTGCAATGACTGGTGAACAAACAGTTGGAATGTTTTAATGCACAATTGCCTTTTCCTGCACAGTCCTGCATCTGGAGGTCATTCTGCATCCGCAGATTCGCCAGAAAAACCCATGGTGCATCTCTTCCCTTTTTCCTCACCTTGATCCCTCCCAAAGTGAGCAGTCAGTGCCTCAGCAGCATGGGGCTTCTCCCCCCTTTAGTGCTAGCAGCGGGGGAGAGGAGTGGCAGTGAAACCATTGGGACCGGGACTAAAGCCTTGCAGTGAAACCATTGGGACCGGGACTAAAGTCTGGCAGTGAAACCATTGGGACCGGGACTAAAGTCTGGCAGTGAAACCATTGGGACCAGGGCTAAAGTCTGGCAGTGAAACCATTGGGACCGGGGCTAAAGCCTGGCAGTGAAACCATTTGGACCGGGGCTAAAGTCTGGCAGTGAAACCATTGGGACCGGGACTAAAGCCTTGCAGTGAAACCATTGGGACCGGGACTAAAGTCTGGCAGTGAAACCATTGGGACCGGGACTAAAGTCTGGCAGTGAAACCATTGGGACCAGGGCTAAAGTCTGGCAGTGAAACCATTGGGACCGGGGCTAAAGCCTGGCAGTGAAACCATTTGGACCGGGGCTAAAGTCTGGCAGTGAAACCATTGGGACCGGGGCTAAAGTCTGGCAGTGAAACAATTGGGACCGGGGCTAAAGTCTGGCAGTGAAACCATTGGGACCGGGACTAAAGTCTGGCAGTGAAACCATTGGGACCAGGGCTAAAGTCTGGCAGTGAAACCATTGGGACCAGGGCTAAAGTCTGGCAGTGAAACCATTGGGACTGGGGCTAAAGCCTGGCAGTGAAACCATTGGGACCGGGGCTAAAGTCTGGCAGTGAAACCATTGGGACCGGGGCTAAAGTCTGGCAGTGAAACCATTGGGACCGGGGCTAAAGTCTGGCAGTGAAACCATTGGGACCGGGGCTAAAGTCTGGTAGTGAAACCATTGGGACCGGGGAAAAAGCCTGGCAGTGAAGCCTTTGGGAATAGGGCTAAAGCCTGGCACAAGTCCACAGTCCACTGGGGGGAACCAGGGTGTTAACCACCATTTCATCTCTGGGCTTTGTTTCTGACCGCTAAATCTGCAGGAATTAGCGCCCCAGCAGACAATGGCATCGTAATCCGCCCAGCCCAGCATAACGTGCAGAGGGAGTACCATGGGTCAGTTACTCTGGTCCATTAGGCCAGGCTGGGTTAGGGCCAGGCTGGGCTGATTCGGGCTGTTGGCCCGGGAGGTTAGGACCTCGTTCTGGGATATTTGTACGTTTTTTTTATGGTTGTTGTGTAACACTTGAGCTGTTGTCTGTGGTGCTGTGGTGAGTGGTAGGATATTGGCAGAGGTAATCTGGGTTAATCACCTTGCATGACACAGAATTAGAGTAACCTGGGGACTGGTCCAATCCCAAAGTATAGAGGTTTTTGGGCCATTAGCCTACTTGGTCTCATACTAGGAACTTTCTTTTCGTTAATAAATTAACATAACTACATTTAACTCAAATAAAACAAGTCTGTTGACATCCTTTACTTTTCAAAATACGGGGATGAAAATGTTGTTTTTGTAAATTTGTACAATTTCATATTTGACCCTGGTCATCGAGCTCAGAGGTCATAAAGTGAAGCTATGGCAGACTAGCTATTCCAGCTAAGTATAGCAAAGGCAGTGATGCTACGCTAGCTGGCTAGCCTCAGGGGGATAGACGGAAACCCCAGTGCCTCTGCCATTTCTGCTGCTGTGACACGCTAGCGTCTCCCTCTTCTCTCTCTCGCGCTCGCTCTCTCCTAGAGGAGTTCAGGGAACAATGGGCTCGATGATTTCCTCAGACCTGCCCTGCTCAGCTCTCTAGTCTCTCCCTCTCTCATCTCGCTCATCTCCACTTGAAGTCTTAATCTCTTCCCCCTCGCCTTTCATCCCCACCGCTGCTCGCCCCAGACAGCCTCTCCAGGAATGAAGAGATGAAGGGAGAGAAGAGGAGGAGGGGAGGAGAGTGAGGGAGTTGCTTGGAGCTATTGAGGCTGGCTGACTCACCAGTGTGTGTGTGTGTGAGAGTGAGTGAGTGAGTGAGTGAGTGAGTGAGTGAGTGAGTGAGTGAGTGAGTGAGTGAGTGAGTGAGTGAGTGAGTGAGTGAGTGAGTGAGTGAGTGAGTGAGTGAGTGAGAGAGAGAGAGAGAGAGAGAGAGAGAGAGAGAGAGAGAGAGAGAGAGAGCGAGAGAGCGAGACCGAGAGGGAGGCAGATAAGGAGAGGAGGAGAGGGAAAGACTGTGCTTCGTTTTAGAAGAGAATAAATGGCGATGTTCTCTCTTTTGGTACATCTACTTACTACCACAACAATAACCATAATTACAACCAATGCTATTACTACTATACTTAAGCTACAACTGTCATTACAGAACATAAAACCATGACAACAGTCATCAGTTCTGTAACCACAAACAGCACAGACGCTCCTCTTGCTGCAAAAATGACTATCAGTGACACTAAACTTTTTGAAACCGTTCCAGTCTTATTTCTGTTAACATTTTAACCCATTTCTGCGACTCAGTTGTGATTTTGGACTTGCGGACATAAGGTAGAATCTCAGCCGTGGTGCTGGGAGATAACAGCAGGGTTTCAACCTGCCCCCAACCTCACTCTGAAGTGTGCGGATCTACTTCCATCTACCCACCTACCGATCCTTGACTTCGGCGATGTCATTTATAAAATAGCCTCCAACACTCTACTCAGCAAATTGGATGTAGTCTATCACAGTGCCATCCGTTTTGTCTCCAAAGCCCCATACACTACCCACCACTGTGACCTGTACGCTCTTGTTGGCTGGTCCTCACTACATGTTCGTCGTCAAACCCACTGGCTCCAGGCCATCTATAAATCACTGCTAGGCAAATCCCCGCCTTATCTTAGCTCATTGGTCACCATAGCAGCACCCACCCGTAGTCTGCGCTCCAGCAGGTATATCTCACTGGTCATTCCCAAAGCCAACACCTCCTTTGGCCGCCATTCCTTCCAGTTCTCTGCTGCCAATGACTGGAACGAATTGCAAAAATCTCTGAAGCTGGAGACTCTTATCTCCCTCAATAACTTTAAGCATCAGTTGTCAGAGCACCTTACCGATCACTGCACCTGTACACAGCCCATCTGAAATTAGCCCACCCAACTACCTCATCCCTATATTGTTATTTAATTTGCTCTTTTGCACCCCAGTATCTCTATTTGCACATAATCTCTTGCACATCTAGCATTCCAGTGTTAATACTATTGTAATTATTCTGCACTATAGCCTATTTATTGCCTTACCTCCATAACTTGCTACATTTGCACACACTGTATATATATTTTCTGTTGTATTTCTGACTTTATGTTTTTTTTTTACCCCATATGTAACTCTGTGTTGTTTTTGTTGCACTACTTTGCTTTGTCTTGGCCAGGTCGCAGTTGTAAATGAGAACCTGTTCTCAACTGGCTTACCTGGTTAAATAAAGGTGAAATAAAAAATAAAAAAAATACCCAGCAGTGTACCATGCCATGTGCCTCAGAGGTGGGTTTGAACTTCTCCCACCCAGCCTGCCAGCAGCGTGTCATGCCCCAAAGCTGGGCTACATCTACATCCTTCCTCCCAGCCAGCCGAGAGCATGCCATGTGCCTCAGAGCTAGGCTCAGAGCTGGGCTAGAGGGCATTTCTCTGAGTCTGACTGGAGGAGGAGAAGAAGAGACCCCCACGAGGCTTGGTGAAATGCCAGAGCACTCACATCATATCATGCATGACTGCAGAGCGGAATGTGCGCAATGGGGCAGGGCACTGGCTTGTGTCTTTAACACGCCATCTTCTCTGAGGGGGAACTGTGACTGGCCACTTGTGTTCTCCATTATGTTCTGGTACATTATGGCTGTCTTGAAAAGCAATGGTCGGTAGCTATGGGGGAAATAGGGAAATGGATTCCCTGCTTGCAACAGACAAGCATGGTAACCCCAAAACGTTAAGGAATATTCAAACAAGAATCCTAGCGATCGTTGCTAATAGTTTCAGAAGATGTGTCCATACTTTTCAAAAACAAGGGCCTGGAGCAATGTGCTGGAAGTCTTTCTAAAACAACAATAACAGCAGTTACCATTTCCCAAAACAAAACAGGACAGACCTTTAACTACAAAAACAGTGTTCCAAAACAAATCAGGACAGACCTTTAACTACAAAAACAGTGCTCCCAAAACAAATCAGGACAGACCTTTAACTACAAAAACAGTGTTCCAAAACAAATCAGGACAGACCTTTAACTACAAAAACAGTGTTCCAAAACAAATCAGGACAGACCTTTAACTACAAAAACAGTGTTCCCAAAACAAATCAGGACAGACCTTTAACTACAAAAACAGTGTTCCCAAAACAAAACAGGACAGACCTTTAACTACAAAAACAGTGTTCCCAAAACAAATCAGGACAGACCTTTAACTACAAAAACAGTGTTCCAAAACAAATCAGGACAGACCTTTAACTACAAAAACTGTGTTCCAAAACAAATCAGGACAGACCTTTAACTACAAAAACAGTGTTCCAAAACAAATCAGGACAGACCTTTAACTACAAAAACAGTGCTCCCAAAACAAATCAGGACAGACCTTTAACTACAAAAACAGTGTTCCAAAACAAATCAGAACACACCTTTGCTACAAAAACAGTGTTCCGAAAACAAATCAGAACACACCTTTGCTACAAAAACAGTGTTCCGAAAACAAATCAGAACAGACCTTTGCTACAAAAACAGTGTTCCGAAAACAAATCACTTCAAATGTCTAGGACATACAAGAGTAGATTGAAACCGTTCATGGACTAAAGTAAGTTAACAGGGAACACTGTTACGCTTTTTCTTCTTCATTTTCTGCTAGGCCTTGGAGGCCTCAGTGTGGCTGTGTCATGGTTTTTACTCAGGCATGCGCTAGCCAGCCGCTGTGGGCAGAAATAGCCTATTTCATCGCGTGGCAAAGCTCAGCTGGGTAAGACTCAAATGACTGCCAGTGGCTCCTCCACCCCTCGACCAAACTGAGGAGTGGAGATAAGAAAAGGAGATAAGTCAAGACAAGAAAACAAACTAATAAGTGTGAGAAGGAACAGCAGCACGTTGGAGGGGGAGAGGATCAGGCTATATCGGTCTGTCTCTAAAAGGCTGGAAACAAACTGAACTGTTGCTAAAAACAGATATGACTTGTCTTCGTCTCCTCTTCCACAACCAAGCTGAGAGGAGGAAATAGGAGCCAAACAAGGAAATTGTTTAATTAGATCAAGATTAGTAATGAGATTAGCCGTGTGTGTGTGTGTGTCCTGATCCAGAGAAGGTATTTTCAGCGCCACTCTTAACATACAAGCGTTGCTTTGCTTTCTGCATGTTTTTAGATGGCTCACCCTGAAACAGAGCAATGGGCTCTAGTGATGAGGGAACAGCTTGATGAGGGAACAGCTTAGTCCCAGCTCAGGGAGCTGACCTAGAATAGTCTCACAGTAATGAGGGAACAGCACACTCACGACTAACAGTACAGACCTAGGGCCAGTCTCACAGTGAGTAGTATTGAAGAAAAAATACAGTCACGGCTGAGGGAACTGACCTAGGATCAGTCTGAGAGACTAGCAATGACAGTTCAGTCTCTACTAACAGAACTGACCTATGATCAGTAGTAATGTTAGAACAGACCAGTCACGACTATCAGACCTGACCCATGATCAGTAGCAATGTTAGAACAGACCAGTCACGACTATCAGACCTGACCTAGGATCAGTAGTAATGTTAGAACAGACCAGTCACAACTAACATAACTGACCTAGGGCCAGTCTCACAGTTTGTATTAATGACAAAAACAGTACAATCACGGCTGAGGGGATTGACCTAGGACCAGTAGCAATGTTAAAACAGCCCAGTCATGGCTGAGGAGATCCGTGATCTCCCAGCGACAGCCACTGACCTACATTCAGCTGCAGCTGCTGGGCCATGTCTGAGAGAGGGAGGCAGCACTGGGGGATTTCTCCAGAGGTAGGGGTGTGTGTGTATGTATGTGTGTGACTGAATGGATATGAGCATATGTTTGTGTCTATTAGCAAATGTTGTGTGTGTGTTTATGTCTGTGTGTGTGTGTGCCTCTATAAGCAAGCATGCGTGTGAGATTTAAGAACCTCAACACCCTTTAAATGCCCCAAAGCATCGTCAGCACAGCTTGCCTTTCCTACAAGCACTGTGTCATGTGTATACATTCATGTGCATCACTGTGTGTATCAACTGTAAATAAGTCTCTTAATGTCTCCCTCCCAAGGCTACTGCTTTGTTATTCTTCTGTTTAAAGGAGCATGTTGAGACTCCTCTAATGTGAATGAGAGAGTTCATTAGTAAAGGAGAGAGAGAGAGTATGTGTGTATCTGTGTATGTGTGTGTGGCTGGAAGGAAGCAGTGTTGGTTGGTTTGTCCTAACGAACGAGAACCGACCATTAGACCTACACCCACCCCTCACCCTTCCAGCCACACACACATACACAGATACACACACACTCTCTCTCTCTCCTTTAATAATGAACTCTCTCATTCACATTAGAGGAGTGGCAGGTAGCTTAGTGGTTAAGAGCGTTGTGCCAGTAACCGAAAGGTCGCTGGTTCTAATCCCCAAGCCGACTAGGTGAAAAATCTGTCGATGTGCCCTTGAGCAAGGCACTTAACCCTAATTGCTCCTGTAAGTCGCTCTGGATAAGAGCGTCTGTTAAATGACTAAAATGTAAAAATGGAATGATCACATTCCAAACCCAGTGGGGGAAGGGGGTTGGCTACTGAGCCTGACCCCTAAACGGGACAGGGGCTTTCTGCAGGGCATAAAGGAGAGGAGGAGGTGAAGGAGAGAGAGAGGAGGAGGGAGAAAGACATAGGGGTTGTGGGTTCCCACGGGGGGCCAAAAAAATAAATAAAAAATGTATGCACTAACTGTAAGTCGCTCTGGATAAGAGTGTCTGCTAAATGACTTAAATGTAATGTAAATGGTATGACAGGAGAGGTGGAAAGAGTGAGTGAGAGAGACAGGAAAGGGGTTGGGAGAGACAGCAAGAAGAGGGGGCCAGGAAGATGGGAGACACTGACGGGAGTTGGATGAGAGAGAGAGGAGAAGGGGTCCTGGGTGGCGCAGCCTGGGGTTTGATCCCAGGCTGTCACAACCATAGGACAGCCCAGCGCACGTCCGGGAGTAGGGGACGGTTTGGCCGGTGTGTTTTCCTTGGCTCATCGTGCTCTAGCGACTCCTTGTGACAGGGCCGGGCGCCTGCAAGCTGACCCCGGTCGTCAGTCGAACTGTGTTTCTTCCGACACATTGGTGCGGCTGACATCCAGGTCAAACGAGCGGTGTGATAAGAAGTAGGTCGTGTTTCGGAGGACTCAGGATCCTATCTTCTCCTCTCCCGAGCCCATTAAGGAGTTGCAGAGATAAGCCAAAGGACCTAACTCAGAGTTTTAAAAAATATGCTTGTGGCCATACCACCCTGAGGGTCGGGCCTGGTTAGTACCGGGACGGGAGACCGCTGTAAGCTCAAAAAATATATATTTTTTAAATAGAAAAGAAAGAAAGCGAAGAAAGATGAGGGGAGGGAGAGAGAGAGAGGGATAGAATCAAAGTGGTGCAAAGGTTAACTTCCTCAATGTGGGGAGACGGGTCTGGGGGGAGCAGGGGGGGTTGGGTGTCCGGCTGGCAGGCCGACCGGCTTGGTCCGTTTACACTTTCTTTAGTGTGGCTTGACCTACAATCCCTTTTATTAGCTCTTGAATTAAAGAGATTCTCCGGTACTTTTGTATACTTTTTAGTGGCCCACATGGGGGGAAATGTAGGGGAAATGGTGCGGCACAGCTTAAAGAAAACAGTTGCTTCCAAACTAGGGATTTCATGGTTAATTGAGGTAAGACAGTAATTCTGCTCATAGATTATGCAAGAATGAACTACACAGACACATCCAGCCCAAACCGGGAAGTTAGGAAAATACTTTCTTAGTCACCAAAGTACCGGAGCATTACTTTAAGCTGCCACACAGCTTTAACCAAAGGCAACCACAGCCCCAAGGTGAAGTGTCTGTGGGTCTGCTAGTATACGGTAAGTACTGTGTGTGTGTGTGTGTGTGTGTGTGTGTGTGTGTGTGCGTGAGTGAGAGAGAGAAAGAGAGAGAGAGTTTATAAGTACAATAAACATGTGGATGTGTAGATGAGCTTCATCATAATAGCAGAAATTGTATTATTATTATTCTGTCTTTGGGAGGTGACGCCAGCCATTATTACATTTGTCTCGAGTTGTTTCTCTGTCGCCTTAATCCATAATTTTAAGTGCTTACGGACGCTCACCTTCTCTTCCCTCCCCTGAGTTCTCGCTCCAATGAGCGCCTAACTGAAGCTGCGCTTTCATCTCCGCTGGTGACGAATGGCATTCTCCATGTTCATGCGCTTGCAGATCTGACAAACGCACACGCCCTTCTGGCAATGACATTAAATATAGGATGGGTTTCGGCGGGGAGCAAGGGAGCGAGAGTGTGGGAGCGATCAAAAGAGAGAAAAAGAGGGAGGGGTGCTATGATAGGATGGATGGAATAAAACACATTTCACTTCTTTCATAGATCTATGGATTCTCCCAATGGCCACGTTCTTCCCCTTAACATAGATATACATGTATCTATACTTGATCAGGACAAGCAGCACCACCCCAGTGAGCTAAATTAGTTGAAAGACGTATTTTCAACCAAAAATACGTTTTTAGAACGTCTTGTGGTATACCAGGAATAGTTAAGCATACCAACCTATGCCCCCTGGCAAATTACAGTAGGCTACATGTTTACACTAGCTCCTCTTACCTACAAGGGTCAGGTAGAGAGACATCTCGATATCCAATGCCATACAGAATCACCCTAGCAGACAGATGAGTCAATACACCAACAGGAACAGGAGAAGGACACTCCAACATATCAGTGTATTCTCTTTCCTCTGACTGCGGTCTGACACTCCAACCAGTGGTGTACAGGCTACTGTTCGTGAAGACACTTTAGTATGTGCATGGGATGGCTGCGTGAACTGAACCCACGACCGTGCTCTTACCAACTGAGCCACACAGTCTCCTGTTCATGACCGCGTCGGTTCAGACGGTGGTGTTCAAACGACTCAACGGGTCAAGCGGTCGTTGTGGTAACTCGATGGAGGTTGTCGGCTCATTAGGCTAATGTGCTAATTTGAAGCACCCTACGGAGCTCATCTGCATAATTAACTAGCAGGTGAGAGGGTGATGGGTGCTTTCATGGGATCGGGTTGGCACAGAGTGTGTGATTGTGTGTGTATATGTGTGTTTGGGATTGAGTGTGTGTGGGTATGTGTGTTAGTGAGTCTGGAATGGAGTTTGGTGTGTGTACGTGTGCTTGTGTGTTTGGATAAGCAGCGGTGTTGTAGTACTCGAGTAAAAATGGTTGGAACGCAGCTTTTAGCACTACCAAGGGACTTGTGACTCAAGGATAAAGGACTCGGACTTGGACACGAACACTAGGTACTTGGGACTCGGACTCTAAGTTTAGTGACTTGACTAAATTACTGATAAGCAGCGGTTACAGGCTGAATCATCTGACCTTTGACCCTCTCTGGGACTTCTGCTGGAAATTAACTCCATGATGGGCAGCCACCCTTCCTTTCCACCCCCCTTTGCCCCCATATATCCCCCTTCCCTCACTCCTGATGCCCTCTGCCACTCTGAGCAGACACCACCCACCTTTGTTCCCCTCTGGGCCCCCTGCCAGTGCAGGTTTCGCCCGCAGGCTCTCCTCCCTCCCTTATTTTTACAGCCCACATTTTACAAGCGCTCTTCAGTTTCTTTTCCTTGGTGTTTTAACGGCGTGTAACAGAAGAGAAGATGGCTCCCATCCCCCCAGCCGTCTGGTCTGCTCTTTCTAAGTGCTGCTCAAACTACGCAAGTTATGCCTGTGTGCAATTCACATTAGTTAGCACTTAGCGTTAGCAGCACATGTATATTACTTAGTGGTGGTGTTGAGGGAAGCCAGGGGGAATTCCATGGGAGGGAGGGAATATCATATGGATTGATAGCTGGCTAGGTTTACGGTCTTGGCTGCATCTACATTTAATGTAACCTATACATTTGTCATCGGCTATACTTTTTGCTATAGACTAGCTATAGCCTACATTTTTTGGATAATTAATTTCTTATAAGACTATTGCATCACCCTTATTTGCCTTCACTTCATTCATTCTATCCAATCGCTCACACCATATCCTTCCTTCCTTCCTAGCTCAGTGTGATCCACACAGAAGTGAGAAAGATACAATGGAAGTCAGTGGTTTAGGGGTATGAGAGCAGCCCAAGCCCACAGGCTGAGAGTGACTTAGGCAGGTTTATCCGTAGCCCAGAAACTGTCAGTGTGCTTGGGCACAGCGCCCTTCAAATCCGCCTTAGCACAGCACAAATAGACCTCCATCTAGCTCCAGATCCCTTCCCTTAGCTCTCCCACTTCTAAGTAAAGTCCCGATCAAGAAAAGGAGACAGAGGACAGAGAGGAGTGGATTATTGAGAGGAAAAACAAACCCTCAGACCAAAACAGACATCAGACACTTCAGGACTTATTCTAGGCCAAAAGCTATAGACCTGCATTCCACCACAAGCTAAGCTCGTTGCAACCCAAACACTAACTTGGAGTGGACCAATCCTAATAGCAGGGTTAATACACATTTTGACAGATGGAATTTCATGACTTCTCCATGACTTTTAACCAAATTTCCATGACCAACAATTGTACGTATAAAACAGTTAGCGTAATGTGGTATCAACAATGGGATTCTGATATCTGATCCCATGTACCATCTCCTGTCATTGAGCAAGGCACTTCACCTCCCACAAAGTAGAATACCTGTTAGGCAACTGTATAAAACACATGTGGTCAACCCTCAGTCTGGAGAGCTACTGGGCATGCAGGCTTTTGATACAGCCCTGCTCAAACACATCAGAGACATTTTATCAAGGTGAAGGTCGTGGAACGTTTTTTGGGACATGCCGAAAACATGAACACATGCTAATAATAGCTAAACAGTTACCTAGAGGGTACAAGACATGTTTTGAATTGGCTACCTAGTTCATCTGTTCTCTATCATATTTTATAAGCTAGACCTACGTGCTGCTGCAATGTCCGGCTGTCTCGTTCTCCTTGAGCAACTGCCCATTTGTCTCGCACCATGCAAACCCAGATGCACTAGTGTCATTCCGATCCTGGCTGATATGTTGATTTTTATTTTATTTATAAAATATTTACATTATCAGAAATTATGAAATTATTTTCAATGACTTTCCTAAAACTTTTTGGATTTGATCATTTTCCAAAACTTTTCCAAGCCTGGAAAACACCATTTTAAAATTCCATGACTTTTCATGACCGTACGAACCTTGTAATACAAACTTATGGAGAAAATAAAAAATTAAGTACACCTACACAAGTCTTTCATAAAAATTTAAGAAATGTAGGTATACCTTTGCATATAGACTACAAACAAATCTCGATTTATAAACTACTTTACAAATCCTTATTAAAGTACACTATAAATAATGTGTCGCAATATTTAATTTGCCGGCAACCGGGAGACCCATGGGGCGGCGCACAATTGGCCCAGCGTCGTCCAGGGTAGGGGAGGGAATGGCTGGCAGGGGATGTAGCTCAGTTGGTAGAGCATGGCGTTTGCAACGCCAGGGTTGTGGGTTCGATAAAATAATGTATGTGCTAACTGTAAGTCGCTCTGGATAAGAGCGTCTGCTAAATGACTAAAATGTAAATGTAAATGTAATTTCAAGTGAAGGACCCCGTAGTTCCATTTCAACACTGTGAGGACTAACAGAACCATGGACCAACCAGCCCCAGACACAACACTCCCTAATTCCCTTCACTAAACTGACAGTACAATTCCCAATATCCACTCTATAATCCCAAACAGACCCCACCATGCCATATCCAGTACCAGGCACCACTTTCTAATCTACCAGGCACCACAACAACAGGGCTGTCAGGCCATTAAATCATTAAGTTGTGCAACACCGTCTGCTAGTAAGTAGACTTAGCACTAGCTCTAGGAACAGCCTGTTCAGCGAGAGTTTAAATGGGAGTTTGTGGTTTCGCTGCTATTCGTTTTTTTTCTCTTTAAAGAGGTGGCATGTTAAAAGAAGCAGGCGTGGTTGCGGAGCGTACTGGCACAGGACGTGGGCTCTGGGGTGGAAGAGAAGCCGCCAAACGGGGTTGTGAAATCCTGCCCTCTGGTCCTCTCTCTCTCTCAGTGCGGTATATGATGTGATGATGAGCGCTAGTGTCTGTCAGCCTTCCCTGATTACAGAGGAGCTAGGCTAATGGTTCGCCTGCAGGTACTGGAGTGCGTCTGTCTCTGCCACAGAGGGCACTGTGCTCTGTGAGAGGTTGTGTGTGTGTGTGAGAGCGTGGGGTAAATAGAGTTGCATTGTAGTAAAGATGGGATCATACGTTTATGCTGAAATGTGTGTGGGTGTAAAGAAAACATGAGCACAAGAGGGAAGTGAATGAGACGGAAATCAATTACATTTCCCAAATGCACTTTATACGAGAACATTTCTAGTCCTCGAAAGCGCAGCGTTCCAGCGTTCTGCATTCCGCTTCTAACACATGCAACACAACGAAGTTGTGCCCTCGGCTCTTTAGACAACAGTATCCCCTTTGTTTTGGACACAGTCCATTGAAGTTTGAGTAGCCACTTCTGAATTCGGAGCCCAGCTCTACACATTTCCCTTCTCAACAGGCTATTACTCATGGTAAGAGGGGAGGCCCCAAAACACAGAGCTGCAGCAGCAACAGTAGAATAGGCCCTCGCTTTAAAACCACAGCTAGATCCCATACCAGCTGGCAGTCCCTAAAGAAAGCACCGCACCCCCGTCTAAGACGTCACACACCGCATGGCAAAGACGTGGGAGGGGGCGTAGGGCTACACGCCGGCTTTATTTACACACTGTGGCCACGAGGAGACTGCAGCCGCTTTTGTTGACTCCAGTGTCTGTTGCCAAACTGTTTAATCCTCGCATCTCTTAAAATGCAGAGCCAGCCTACTACTGGTCGGCCAAACCACGGGAACACCGAGCAGACGCTGCCAGCCATGTTGGGCTGTTGGCAGGGCCAGAGAGGCCGCCCGCCTGCCTGTCCGCGAGATCTGCATTTGACAGCGGTCTCGCCACGCTGTCTGGAGCGCAAACTGCAACCCCCAAAAGCCACAGTAGACCCAGTAGACCGGAACATTCTTTTACGACCACTTACTTTTCTTCCTACTTACTCCCTGCTTCCTCGTTTTATGTCTGTCCCTTGCTCGCTCGCTCCCGTCCTCCCACTCTATGTCCAGCTCTCTCTCTTCCTCTCTTTCTTACCTCCATCTCTCTCTTTCACCTACCACACTTTTCTTTCTATCTTTCCTTCTCATGCTGCCTTTTCTCCACTTCCTCCATGCCGGGTGATTGTTCCCTGCCGGCGCGGAGCAACGCTGTCCATGGGAAACAATTAAACGCCACATGGTCTTCCTTAGTAAGGACTTCCTTTCTGAGGCGCCACAGGAGTGCCGTAACGGCCGTCAGGATCCCAGTAGCTCCACACACAGATACACACACACACACACACACACACACACACACACACACACTCCATCCCAAACACACACCACACCAGAGAGCCATTAGACCAGAGGCAGCTGGAGGAATCTAGACAGGCAGCTGTAAAGGGAAATTCAAGGTGACAGTGTTTCGTCTTTGGATGCCAGGACTTTTTAAGGATGAATGACATGCCACCAAACCAGACTTGACTGTATTTGTCTTTATGCATGCTTGCTAATGCATTGTAAATGCTAAATATAAATGAACTTTATATTTTTTGAGGTGGTTGGTCCTCTAATATGGTGAAGACATGGACATAAAGGTAGACTTAGTCCAGGAATTGAGGAGATGGGCTGAAAGTCTAATCCTGGAACAAACAAATTTCCTTTGGCCAACATAGTTGATAACAACAGTGTAATAAGCATCGAAGTCCTAGCCTGGGAGCCTGTCTGTTCTGCTCAACTCCTAATAGAATTGTCATGAGAAATGTTCACCTTGCCAATGAAGTACGCAAAAGCACAACAGATCTGGGTCCAGGCTATCAAAGTCCTGGTCTGTGGTTCTACTCCAGGCTCTAGAGGGCCATCTCATTCCAGGCTCCTGTCTCCTCCCCTGCCTGCAAGACTCTTCCCTGGGCAGCAGCAGCAGTCAGCATGATGGAGGACATTTCAAACAACCTGTGATTGATGTGCCCCGAGTTTAGTTGTCCTGGATGGTGACTCTCGCTGCCCTGATGAGGTGTGGTGACTTTGCCAACAGTGAGGCAGGGTGCTTGAGTTGAGTACCTGCTTTTACTAGGTGTTGCTCATACACTCCTACAAGGATTTTTCATTTTTCAAGGGGAGACCTTTCATGCCAGTGAAAGTGTCTGAGCTTGCTCAAGCATCAAGGCTATCCAATTACTATTGTCAGGCACTCCTTCAAGGACCACACTGATAAAACAGACAGACTGGGTGGCTTATTTCCTGCCCTATTTTATCCTACGACTAACAATATCACTCAATTCAATAATAATAGTTAAGGCTTGCTTTTATAAAACACTTCCGAAATAAATAAAGACACTGAAGTGTCAGGAAACCCAACGACTTCCATTCTACGTCAAAGTGACCTATAGGTGAGAACGGCTTGGGGAGGGGAGACAAAGCTCAAAATAACCGTGCTTTCTGACTTGAGTGCTCTGGGGGATTATCCCGAGGAGGGCTGAAGTAAATGGCACTTCACTCAATAGCACTTTACTGCCGGGACTGAATGGCTGTCTACCTCTTTGTGAGCTGCGATTGCCACAGGTTTGTTTTGGCATGAAATGGTCAGCGGCAGGGCGTCCGGCAAACATTCATGAATCGAATGGGGGCTTATTTTCCTTACAAAAAGTCTGGCAAAAGCTGGGGCTATAGTTCAATTTAGCAAGGTGGCTGCTGCATATTTGGTGAGTGTTGCTGGGCGCACAATACAACACCGTTAGTCATCCTCGGCCTTCAGACAGAGCACAATGAGAGAGAGACAGAGAGAGAGAGAGAGAGAGAGAGAGAGAGAGAGAGAGAGAGAGAGAGAGAGAGAGAGAGACAGAGAGAGAGAGAGAGAGAGAGAGGGCAAGGCAGCTTTGCACAGGGCCTGTCTTCACATCACAGTTTGTCTGGATCTCTGAGCTGTTTTTAAAGTTGCACTATGCAGAAATCACTCCGCGATTTCCTGGTTACTAAAACTCTAATAATTCGCCTAATTTCAGTTTATGTGACAAAATAAGATAGTGTAGTGTAGAGAATCATTGTACCATCTAAACCGCTATGAAATATATTTTCCATAACCAAAAATATTGTTGTTTAAGCTGTTTGAAGCTAGTGTACAAAACCATAAATAAAAGATGCAAAAACAAAACTTAAGCACGGGAAGCATAGAAAAAGCGCACATAGAACAGATCTACCGCTTCTTAGACTTGCTTTCAAGCAGCATGATAGATCTATAATTCACATTTCTATGTGAATTTGGTCGGGTTTGTTCATTAAGGCACAAGTATAGTAGGGCTGGGCCATATATCAAATTAATTTGATTAATTCAAATATATGTTTTTGAGCGATATTCCAAATGTCTATATCGCAATAATCAACGTTTAATTTGTTCTGTTTTTATGAGCATTTATGTCCGCTTGTTCTCATGTTGTCTTCTTGGTCTCGTCTCCTTCGCTCCTCTGTGCTGTGTGCAATGGCTTGTAGGCTGTGCACCTTCCAATTTACACACACACACACCAAGCCCCTGCCACGCACAACAACAAAGATGAGAGATCACTTCCTCCTATCTGACAAGCGGATTCAACTCACTATTTCCATTTGAGGTTTGGTCCACCGGAAACATCGCTCATATGGACACTGAAACACATTGAACAATTATTTTACTGTAATAGAGGAGAAGTTAACCTTTTTAACGATACCCTTTTTATGTCTCAACTCCTCAAATTGCAAGCAGGGCAGAGAACTAAAACAAGAGTATCAATGAACATTGATTCTGGAAAATGTATGCTTAGTTTGTCACACAAGGCATTGTGTTACCACATACCGTTAGCAGCATTTTAGCCAAAGTCTGTGTTTTATAAATGTGCAATAAGCATAAAACACAATTATATAAGGAATTGGCAACTTGTTCTCATTCTCATAACAGTTAAACTGTTCTACCTTGTTAGCAAGCAAGTAGATCAAAGTTGATCAGCTTGAAATATAAAGATTAGCTGGCTACTCACTAGCACATGAGCTTGTGCTTGAGAGATTGTTTATGAGACCTGTGTTAATTTTCTATAATGCCTGCTACAAGAAGTTAGTCATTATTAGTGAATGTGCATTATGCATGGTTCTGGTATAATTTTTTTTACAAAAAGGGCATTTTCATAAACAGACTTGAAATCAAGATCAGTGATTATTGCAAAAAAGCAGATTAAACTATAATAAATAAAAATACATTCTTACTGGGTCTTATGGTTGTGGAAGGCTTATATTTAGCCTAGGTATAACTTCCTGAATTCATTAGATTATTACTTACTGTCTGAAATACAGTGTATTGTACCTTTAAATTGTACAACAAAGCTTATTTAGAAAAAAATACATATATAACCGAGATCTATATCGTGAATCTGCCATAAGTCCGAAAAAAATAGAGATATGATTTTTAGGCCATATCGCCCAGCCCTAACGTATAGCAAAAGGTTTTGCAATGAAAATCAGTCCTCTAGTTGTTGGACAAGTTCAGGTAAGCAAGAACTTCTCTGTTCCATTCAGTTCCAAAACATTTAGTCTCTACTGAACAGGACCCTGGTTTGTGACTCAACGCAACACCCTGTTGAGATCCCAGCAGGGTTGTTCTCTCATGAGGACATTGCTATGGGAGACCTTCAAAGAGCGGCTCTGACTGTCTGACTCAGCTGAAACTGAGAAAGGGCTCTGGTCAACTTTCATTCTCCATGACCACAACAAGCAACTATCAACATCAAAATAGACCTAAAAGTGTAGGGATGAGCATGCAATAAAATATCTCTCAGAGTTTAAATCAAAGACGCCCAAGTGTTGTTATTGAACAAGCTTTTTCCAGATTGTAGAATGAATATCTATCTATCTATCTATCTATCTATCTGGCGGCAGGTGGCTTAGTGGTTAAGAGCGTTGTACCAGTAACCGAAAGGTCGCTGGTTCTAATCCCCAAGCCGACTAGGTGAAAAATCTGTCGATGTGCCCTTGAGCAAGGCACTTAACCCTAATTGCTCCTGTAAGTCGCTCTGGATAAGAGCGTCTGCTAAATGACCAATTATTATTATTATCTATCTATATATATAATATTTTATTGTGGGTGCCACCATATTATCTTTTGGAGTAAGGCTAAATCTTAACCTCCTTAAGATGTGGCCCTCTGTGTCTTCCTGACCTCTTTGCCCCCTTCAGAGGGGCATATATACTTGGGTCAATTGTAGCCATCTCCATGAGAAAGGGGAACTGAGCCAGTGAACAAATGATCCCTCCAACAGGCTTACACAAGCTTAGCACTGTTGACATGTCCAAACAATCACTGGAGACCACATTTCCAGGCAGACTTTGACCATCAAAACGTCACACTTGTACTGTGAGCACATACCAGGAATTGTTCCGTCATCACACTTCTTGTGAATTTGGAGCAGACATGTTTTAAATATAAAAGATAGCTTCTCCTCACAAGACACATACACTGTGACGTGTAGGCTACTATAAAAAAGACGAATGAGTCAGCAAGTTACAAATACATTACCTTACTATCCTACCCATTGTGTGATCTTTGGACGTTCAACTCCAATAAAGGCTGTAAAAAATATATGCAAGCAAAGAACTGCAAGCATTGTGTATCTATTCGGTCATACTGATCATTAAAGATAATTTAAAATGTATTTGTATGGCAATGTTACTTGATATGCAGTCCCGTGTAGCTCAGTTGGTAGAGCATGGCGTTTGCAACGCCAGGGTTGTGGGTTCGTTTCCCACGGGGGACCAGTATGAAAAAAAAAAAGGAAAAAAAATGTATGCACTCACTAACTGTAAGTCGCTCTGGATAAGAGCGTCTGCTAAATGACTAAAATGTAAATATGGTTAGGTCTACTTTTTTTTTCCATGTGAGAAAGTAGGCCTTGGCTATATATAGCATGTCGTTGAATATATAAACACTAGTATAGCAACACAGACATGGCCGCATAGTCATGAGTCACAAGACGCCTCAAGCATGGCATGGTTTCAGTTTTTGCAAGCAATTTGAAACAAATGTAATACGGTGGTGAGAACGCATTGCCACAATGTTATTACGATGTTGCAAATAAATGCTGCATGTTTTCACGATGATAAACTGTTGTAGGGCGATATAATGTAACGAGTTGGCTAAGTATACCAGTTCAAATAATTAAATTGATCTGACGATGCACTGTCGACAAAAGTAAGTTTGGCCTACATTAAATAACTTCAAACAGAGACAGAACATGAAGCCTACCGAAGAGCGAAACATTATAACAACGCCGGATCGTGCAACAATCCACAGCACACATCATGGCATGCGCGTAATATCTACAGATTACATTATATGTGCGCCTTGGTACATGCATGTTTCTTTCAACAATTCTCAAAACAATTAAAGTGGACATCAACATACAGTGGTTTGATCCATTCCAGTGTTGATTTCTGATGGACGAGCTGAAGGGACGGGGTGCCCCAGGTACGAGGCCCTTCTCAGGGATTAGACATCCTCGGTTCTGGTGGTAGTAATCCATAGTTAAAAACGGGTTCGGGCTAGGCGTGAGTCCCACCACATCCTCACTGTCGTACATCATGCAAAACAACTGCAGCCCGAAATAGAAAGCGAATTTCCTTTGATCTCCTCCCGTTCAAATAAAGAAGACAAGAGACGGTTTCAAAAACACCGAGCGCAACGAAGGATGTCATCACATATCGCGGAGATAGAACGCATTGGAGGGTTTCCTCCCTAACAGAGTTGTAACAATATTACAACAACGTAACAACTTCTTGTTATCCAATTTATCCGATGAACTGACGTAACCGACCTATATTGTGGTTTAATTCAGTGGGCACAAACGGTAGCAAACAAACGGTTGTGATTAGGAAAAATCATTAGGCAAAATGTTCAAACATAATTATTCCGTCCGTTATTTGCTCCGCTCGTTTTGGGAATATATGAGTCCACGATTCAGTGTTTTTGAATGGTGTTTCTTAAGCTGTTGACCAACTCGGGCGACACAGGGATAAAAGTGGACCACGCTATCCCGCCCGTCGAGCTGCCTTTTCACTCCAATGCAAGCATGTGTAGAATGCCAGTACTATAGAAAAGTCGCCTATGATAAATTATAGTCCAGCGTCAGTGAAGTGTCCACCCAATCTCGTATTTAGAGATACAGTATGTCGCCTCACCAACCGAATCAAGTGGAAATAGATATTATAATTCCAACTCCAACTATGACAACACCATTACGGATAATATGTCCAGGAGTAATATCCTATCTCTTCGATAGACGACGGCGAACGCTATAATATTTAATCTCAAACACAATAGGTTTAAGATTCGCCGAAAAATCTCGAGAATCTGTTGAGCATCCTGTTGTTTTCGGGCTCCTCGCGTTACATAAGGATACTTGAGGGCCGGCGTCCATGTCTTGTGAAGGGACCTCTGCTCACCGTTCATTCAGTTTCCAAATCCTGCCCTGCAATATTTGACGAGTATCAGCAGCTGCGCATTAGCTCCACCTACCCAGCCTCACTTCTCCTTCCTAAAACTTCAGCTGGGTGTTTAAAACCGGAAGCATCCCGTTTTGGGGAAAAGCATAGCGGAACAGGCGAAGCCCGTAAACCGGCTCAGGCGTTTCTTTTACGCCTGCTACCTTAGGTTACCCTTCGTCTGTCTATCAATTTAAATTTCAATTTCAATTTTCAATTTAAGGGCTTTATTGGCATGGGAAACGTATGTTAACATTGCCAAAGCAAGTGAAGTAGATAGTAACCAAAAGTGAAATAAACAATAAAAATTAAATCTCAGCTCTCCCTCACTGGCTCCGGCCAAATGTAACCTTCTCAGGTTGTAAATCATAGAGGGGGGCATTTGATGTAGTTGAAGGATTTCAACAGATGACTCTGAGGTGGAGTATCTATTCTGCATGAGATTTGAAGTGGAACATGATAATAACAGTACAGCCCTAATTGATCTATGACTGTAGTGGGACTTGACAGCAACTGGGCTGTCATTTTGTTACAATGACTGAAGTCGGCCAATGGCCCTTTAAAAGTGCACAATGCAGAAATCTCTCTGCCATTTCCTGGTTGCTAAAATTCTAATAGTTTGCCAAATGTTTGTTTATTGTACAAAACAAGCAAGTATAGTGTAGAGAATCATTGTACCATCTAAACCGCTATTAAATATATTTTCCATAACCAAAAATGTTGTACACTGAACAAAAATATAAACGCAACATGTGAAGTGATGGTCCCATGTTTCATGAGCTGAAATAAAAGATCCCAGAAATGTTCCATACACTCAAAAAACGTATTTCCCTCCAATTTTGTGCACAAATTTGTTTACATCCCTGTTAGTGAGCATTTCTCCCTTTCCAAGGTAATCCATCCACCTGACAGGTGTGGCATATCAAGAAGCTGATTAAACATCATGATCATTACACAGGTGCACCTTGTGCTCGGGACAATAAAAGGCCACTCTAAAATGCGCAGTTTTGTCATACAACACCAAAGATGTCTCAAGTTTTCAGGGAGCGTGCAATTGGCATGCTGGCTGCAGGAATGTCCACCAGAGCTGTTGCCAGATAGTTTTATGTTCATTCCTCTACCATAAGTGTCCTCCAACGTTGTTTTAGAGAATTTGGCAGTACATCCAACCGGCCTCATAACTGCAGACCACGTGTATGGCGTTGTGTGGGCGAGCTGTTTGCTGATGTCAATGTTGTGAACAGAATGCCCCATGGTGGAGGTGGGGTTATGGTATGGGCAGGCATAAGCTATGGACAACTAACACAATTGCATTTTATCGATGGCCATTTGAATGCACAGAGATACCGTGACGAGATCCCGAGGCCCATTGTCATGCCATTCATCCGCCGCCATCACCTCATGTTTCAGCATGATAATGCACAGCCCCATGTCGCAAGGATCTGTACACAATTCATGGAAGCTGAAAATGTCCCAGTTCTTCCATGGCCTGCATACTCACCAGACATGTCACCCATTGAGCATGTTTGGGATGCTCTGGATTGACGTGTACGACAGCGTGTTCCACTTCCCGTCAATATACAGCAACTTCACACAGCCATAGAAGAGGAGTGGGACAACATTCCACAGGCCACAATCAACAGCCTGATCAACTCTGTGCGAAGGAGATGTGTCGCGCTGCATGAGGCAAATGGTGGTCACACCAGATACTGACTGGTTTTCGGATCCACAACCCTACAAGTTTTTTAAAGGTATCTGTGGCCAACAGATGCATACCTGTATTCCCAGTCATGTGAAATCCATAGATTAGGGCCTAATACATTTATTTTAATTGATTGATTTCCTTATATGAACTGTAACTCAGTAAAACCTTTGACATTTTTGCATGTTGCGTTTCTATTTTTGTTCAGTATATTTTCATCTGTTTGAAGCTGGTGTACAAAACCGAAAGTAAAATACGCAAAAACGAAACTTATGACCAGGAAGCATAGAAATATCAGACAGAGAACAGATCTACAGCTTCTTAGACTTGCTTTCAATGAGAATTACAGATCTATAACACACATTTCTATGTGAATTTGGTCAGGTCACCCAAAAATGTACATATTGCAGCTTTAATAAAGTTGTATTCTATTCAAAACCCCAAAAAAGGCTTGGACAGTTTAAAATATGAGTGACAAATCAGTAGGGTTAAGCCTGAATGCAGAATAATGTATTTACTGAAAACAAGTGTGGTGGGTGTTATTCTGAGACAAAACAAGACACTTGTTAATATTGTTCCACCTTTCCTTCCATCCCTGTCCTTTTACCGTAAATACGCCTATTGACTGCCCACCAATTACACAAACACCTTTCACAGTGCAGCTGAACTCTCTGTGAACCCAACAAACCAGGCAAAAGCCTTACCTCGTGTTGGCCCACCACGCACTCACCTTCTCACTTCGCACCTCTGCACCTTGCAACTGACATCACCCCAAAGTTCTCCTGTAATCCGGTAGGAACCCCCCGGTAGGAACACCCCTCCCCACACACACACACACACACACACCTTCCTTGGTTTCACTTCCCTGGGCAGAGGTTGCACACACACTCGCTAGGGGGGAGAGCAGTGTGCATATACAGTGAGGGAAAAAAGTATTTGATCCCCCACTGACAAAGACATGATCAGTCTATAATTTTAAATGGTAGGTTTATTTAACAACAATAAAAAAATCCAGAAAAAACACTTGTCAAAAATGTTTTACATTTATTTGCATTTTAATGAGGGAAATAAGTATTTGACCCCTCAGCAAAACATGACTTAGTACTTGGTGGCAAAACCCTTGTTGGCAATCACAGAGGTCAGACGTTTCTTGTAGTTGGCCACCAGGTTTGCACACATCTCAGGAGGGATTTTGTTCCACTCCTCTTTGCAGATCTTCTCCAAGTCAATAAGGTTTCGAGGCTGACGTTTGGCAACTCGAACCTTCAGCTCGCTTCACAGATTTTCTATGGCATTAAGGTCTGGAGACTGGCTAGGCCACTCCAGAACCTTAATGTGCTTCTTCTTGAGCCACTCCTTTGTTGCCTTGGCCGTGTGTTTTGGGACATTGTCATGCTGGAATACCCATCCACGACCCATTTTCAATGCCCTGGTTGAGGGAAGGAGGTTCTCACCCAAGATTTGACGGTACATGGCCCCGTCCATCGTCCCTTTGATGCGGTGAAGTTGTCCTGTCCCCTTAGCAGAAAAACACCCCCAAAGCACAATGTTTCCACCTCCATGTTTGACGGTGGGGATGGTGTTATAATAAATATAATAATATGCCATTTAGCAGACGCTTTTATCCAAAGCGACTTACAGTCATGTGTGCATACATTTTTACATATGGGTGGTCCCGGGGATCGAACCCACTACCTTGGCGTTACAAGCGCCATGCTCTACCAATTGAGCTACAGAGGACCACCCTACAGAGGACCACCCATGTTCTTGGAGCCATAGGCAGCATTCCTCCTCCACCAAACACGGCAAGTTGAGTTGATGCCAAAGAGCTCGATTTTGGTCTCATCTGACCACAACACTTTCACCCAGTTCTCCTCTGAATCATTCAGATGTTCATTGGCAAACTTCAGACGGCCCTGTATATGTGCTTTCTTGAGCAGGGGGACCTTGCGGGCGCTGCAGGATTTCAGTCCTTCACGGCGTAGTGTGTTACCAATTGTTTTCTTGGTGACTATGGTCCCATCTGCCTTGAGATCATTGACAAGATCCTCCCATGTAGTTCTGGGCTGATTCCTCACCGTTCTCATGATAATTGCAACTCCACAAGGTGAGATCTTGCATGGATCCCCAGGCCGAGGGAGATTGACAGTTATTTTGTGTTTCTTCCATTTGCGAACAATCGCACCAACTGTTGTCACCTTCTCACCAAGCTGCTTGGTAATGGTCTTGTAGCCCATTCCAGCCTTGTGTAGGTCTACAATCTTGTCCCTGACATCCTTGGAGAGCTCTTTGGTCTTGGCCATGGTGGAGAGTTTGGAATCTGATTGATTGATTACTTCTGTGGACAGGTGTCTTTTATATGTCACGATCGTCGTTAAGAGAGGAGGACCAAGGCGCAGCGTGATGAACGAACATGTTTATTTATCATTAGCGATAAACACGGACAGTAAAAAAAAAACAACAAACGACTCGTAACGTCCTAGGTAACATAGACCAACACGGAACAAGAACCCACAAACACAAAGGGAAAAACAGACAGTTTAAATATGGCTCCCAATCAGAGACAACCAGCCACAGCTGACACTCGTTGCCTCTGATTGGGAGTCACTCAGGCCAACATAGAAATAAACAAACTAGAAAGAACACACCCTGGCTCAACATATAGAGTCCCAGAGCCAGGGTGTTACAGTACCCCCCCCCCCCTAAAGGCGCGGACTGCGACCGCGCCTCAACTAGAGCAAAACAGGGGAGGGCTGGGTGGGCATTCCTCCTCGGCGGCGGTTCTGGCTCCGGCCTTGCCCACCATCCTCCAATAAACCCCCCATAGCGCCCCTGGTCCGGTCTGGCCCCGCTGGCTGGAGCTGAACTGGACGTAGCAGGAGCGGTTAGCTTCAGCTCCGTAGTGGAGCCGTTGACCGATACCTTACCAGGCACCGGTGACCCAGGCACGGGTTGTGCTGGACTGACGACGCGCACCCCTGGCTTGGTGCGTGGAGCCGGAACGGGCCGGACCGGGCTGACGACTCGCACCCCTGGCTTGGTGCGTGGAGTAGGAACGGGCCGGACGGGGCTGACGATGCGCACCCCTGGCTTGGTGCGTGGAGTAGGAACAGGCCGGACCGGGCTGGCGACGCACACCGTAGGCTTGGTGCGAGGAGCAGGGACAGGCCGGACCGGGCTGGCGACGCACACCGTAGGCTTGGTGCGAGGAGCAGGGACAGGCCGGACCAGGCTGACGACTCACACCCCTGGCTTGGTGCGAGTGGCAGGAACAGGCCGGACCGGGCTGGCGACGCACACCGTAGGCTTGGTGCGTGGAGCAGGGACAGGCCGGACCGGGCTGGCGACGCACACCGTAGGCTTGGTGCGTGGAGCAGGGACAGGCCGGACCGGGCTGGCGACGCACACCGTAGGCTTGGTGCGTGGAGCAGGGACAGGCCGGACCGGGCTGGCGACGCACACCGTAGGCTTGGTGCGTGGAGCAGGGACAGGCCGGACCGGGCTGGCGACGCACACCGTAGGCTTGGTGCGAGGAGCAGGGACAGGCCGGGCCGGGCTGTGGAGACGGATAGGAGACCTGGAGTGAAGAGCTGCCACAACCCGTCCTGGCTGAATGCCTACCCTCACACACTCTGTGTGAGGCATCAGCACAGGACGTACAGGGCTGTGTACCCGTACTGGCATAACAGCACGTGACACTGGCGCAGGATATCCGGGACCGAGGAGAGGCACTGGAGGCCACGAGCGCTGAGCCGGCACACTCCGTCCTGGCTGCATGCCCACCTTCGCACAACACGTGCGGGGTGCTCGCACAGGACGTACAGGACTATGCCGGACCACTCGTGGCACAGAACGCCGCTCCGCATACCGCGGAACCTGCCCAGTCCCATGCTGCCATGCCCGAGTACGGGAAGTTGGTTCCGCTCTCCATCCAGGCTCCGCCAACCTGCCTTCTGGCCCCCCAAACCCGGTGGCCTCCTCTCCAAATCGCCCTGTGGCAGCCTCCTGCTGCCCAGCCGCCCATGCCGTGTGCCCCCCCACTTAATTTTTTTTTGGGGTTGCCTCTCGTCCGTCCGACGATGACACTGCTGACGCCGCTGCTCCTCTCTCGCCAGGGCCTTAATCCTAGCCCATGGCCCTTTGCCCCCGAGCATGTCCTCCCAGGACCACGATTTGCCCACCTG
Organism: Coregonus lavaretus; assembly: GCF_964263955.1. Lineage (NCBI taxonomy): Eukaryota > Metazoa > Chordata > Actinopteri > Salmoniformes > Salmonidae > Coregonus > Coregonus lavaretus. The sequence continues at coordinate 49,918 of NW_028160015.1, forward strand.
GGCCATCGCCAACCTCTCCATCTCCTTCCCCGGCGCTTCCTCCCATGTCCAGTCTGCCTGCTCCTGGACACGCTGCTTGGTCCTTGTATGGTGATGGTGGGTTCTTCTGTCACGATCGTCGTTAAGAGAGGAGGACCAAGGCACAGCGTGATGAACGAACATGTTTATTTATCATTAGCGATAAACACGGACAGTAAACAAAAACAACAAACGACTCGTAACGTCCTAGGTAACATAGACCAACACGGAACAAGAACCCACAAACACAAAGGGAAAAACAGACAGTTTAAATATGGCTCCCAATCAGAGACAACCAGCCACAGCTGACACTCGTTGCCTCTGATTGGGAGTCACTCAGGCCAACATAGAAATAAACAAACTAGAAAGAACACACCCTGGCTCAACATATAGAGTCCCAGAGCCAGGGTGTTACATTATACAGGTAACCAGCTGAGATTAGGAGCATTCCCTTTAAGAGTGTGCTCCTATTCTCAGCTCGTTACCTGTATAAAAGACACCTGGGAGCCAGAAATCTTTCTGATTGAGAGGGGGTCAAATACTTATTTCCCTCATTAAAATGCAAATCAATTTATTACATTTTTGACATGGGTTTTTCTGGATTTTTTTGTTGTTATTCTGTCTCTCACTGTTCAAATACACCTACCATTAAATTTATAGACTGATCATGTCTTTGTCAGTGGGCAAACGTACAAAATCAGCAGGGGATCAAATACTTTTTTCCCTCACTGTAACAAGGCAATGAATAGTCAAGTCGTGGCGCCACTGTGCATCAGTCAACGAGCTAAACCAAGGTTGCTGTCAGTGAGTGAAAGAAGTCCCCATCTGTAAGTAGAACAATGTATCAACCTCTTATTTTCATGCCTCGGCTGATCCCATTTTTTTCCTTGAAGTGAAAGTGCTCGGGTATTGATTTTCGTCTGTTTAACATATTAGCTGCTCGGGATAAAAGACCACACATCAAATAAATACACATTCGTTAAATCGATAGGAGGCATTCAATCCATTGAGAGTGGCGGCAGGGCCACAGACACGGGACTATATAGGATATTTAAATGTTCTGATGGGTATGTAAGCGATCGAGCAGCGCCTGGCAATCTGCGTATTGAAAATTTACTTCATTGTAAATGTACGGTACAGAGAAATGTGCTATTACTTAAGCTTACATCATTGCCTTTGGCTTTAGCCCAGTTTGCTTATTACCATTGCACAACATATTTTCGTTCGAGGTCAGTTGATGATTAAGTAAAGAAACACGTTTTACACAACAGCCAAATATTGCCTTTGTTTCTGAGGCACTGCTAAGTGCACTCATATATTGTAGGCCTTCACCTCTTGACACTAATAATCACACGTGCACGCAATCTGTCTGACCTTTGACTGATTCAAATCAAATGTTATTTGTCACACGCAGCGAATACAACTGAAATGCTTGCTTATGAGCCCTTCCCATGTTTTAAAATAATAAAATAGTAACACAAGAGGGAAAAAAATACACAAGAATGGGGCTATACACAGGGAGTTCCAGTACCAGATCAACGTGCAGAGGTATGAGGTATTTGAGGTAGATATATACATGAAGGCAGGGTAAAGTGACTAGGCATCAGGATAGATAATAATACGAATAAAATAAAGAACAGAGTAGCCGCAGCAAAGATTGATTGCAAAAGTGTGTGAGTGTGCGTGTGTAGGTACAGTGGGGAATTTTTTTTATTTAGTCAGCCACCAATTGTGCAAGTTCTCCCACTTAAAAAGATGAGAGAGGCCTGTAATTTTCATCATAGGTACACGTCAACTATGACAGACAAATTGAGGATTTTTTTCTTCCAGAAAATCACATTGTAGGATTTTTTATGAATTTATTTGCAAATTATGGTGGAAAATAAGTATTTGGTCACCTACAAACAAGCAAGATTTCTGGCTCTCACAGACCTGTAACTTCTTCTTTAAGAGGCTCCTCTGTCCTCCACTCGTTACCTGTATTAATGGCACCTGTTTGAACTTGTTATCAGTATAAAAGACACCTGTCCACAACCTCAAACAGTCACACTCCAAACTCCACTATGGTCAAGACCAAAGAGCTGTCAAAGGACACCAGAAACAAAATTGTAGACCTGCACCAGGCTGGGAAGACTGAATCTGCAATAGGTAAGCAGCTTGGTTTGAAGAAATCAACCGTGGGAGCAATTATTAGGAAATGGAAGACATACAAGTCCAATGATAATCTCCCTAGATCTGGGGCTCCACGCAAGATCTCACCCTGTGGGGTCAAAATGATCACAAGAACGGTGAGCAAAAATCCCAGAACCACACGGGGGGACCTAGTGAATGACCTGCAGAGAGCTGGGACCAAAGTAACAAAGCCTACCATCAGTAACACACTACGCCGCCAGGGACTCAAATCCTGCAGTGCCAGACGTGTCCCCCTGCTTAAGCCAGTACATGTCCAGGCCCGTCTGAAGTTTGCTAGAGTGCATTTGGATGATCCAGAAGAGGATTGGGAGAATGTCATATGGTCAGATGAAACCAAAATATAACTTTTTGGTAAAAACTCAACTCGTCGTGTTTGGAGGACAAAGAATGCTGAGTTGCATCCAAAGAACACCATACCTACTGTGAAGCATGGGGGTGGAAACATCATGCTTTGGGGCTGTTTTTCTGCAAAGGGACCAGGACGACTGATCCGTGTAAAGGAAAGAATGAATGGGGCCATGTATCGTGAGATTTTGAGTGAAAACCTCCTTCCATCAGCAAAGGCATTGAAGATGAAACGTGGCTGGGTCTTTCAGCATGACAATGATCCCAAACACACCGCCCGGGCAACGAAGGAGTGGCTTCGTAAGAAGCATTTCAAGGTCCTGGAGTGGCCTAGCCAGTCTCCAGATCTCAACCCCATAGAAAATCTTTGGAGGGAGTTGAAAGTCTGTGTTGCCCAGTGACAGCCCCAAAACATCACTGCTCTAGAGGAGATCTGCATGGAGGAATGGGCCAAAATACCAGCAACAGTGTGTGAAAACCTTGTGAAGACTTACAGAAAACGTTTGACCTGTGTCATTGCCAACAAAGGGTATATAACAAAGTATTGAGAAACTTTTGTTATTGACCAAATACTTATTTTCCACCATAATTTGCAAATAAATTCATTAAAAATCCTACAATGTGATTTTCTGGATTTTCTTTTCTCATTTGTCTGTCATAGTTGACCTGTACCTATGATGAAAAAGACAGGCCTCTCTCATCTTTTTAAGTGGGAGAACTTGCACAATTGGTGGCTGACTAAATACTTTTTTTCCCCACTGTATGTACAGTGCCGTCGGAAAGTACTCAGACCCCTTGACTTTTTCCACATTTTGTTACGTTACAGCCTTATTCTAAAATGGATTTAAAATAATAATAATCCTCAGCAATCTACACACAATACCCCATAATGACAAAGCGAAAACTGGTCTATAGAAATGTTTGCAAATGTATAAAAAAACAGAAATACCTTATTTACATAATTATTCAGACCCTTTGCTATGAGACTCGAAATTGAGCTCAGGTGCATCCTGTTTCCATTGATCTTCTTTGAGATGTTTCTACAACTTGATTGGAGTTCACCTGTGGTAAATGCAATTGATTGGACATGATTTGGAAAGGCACACACCTGTCTATATAAGGTCCCACAGTTGACAGTGCATGTCAGAGCAAAAACCAAACCATGAGGTCGAAGAAATTGTCCGTAGAGCTCAGAGACAGGATTATGTCGAGGCACAGATCTAGGGAAGGGTACCAAAACATGTCTGAAGCATTGAAGGGCCCCAAGAACACAGTGGCCTCCATCATGGAACCACCAAGACACTTCCTACAGCTGGCCGCCCGGCCAAACTGAGAAATCGGGGGAGAAGGGCCTTGGTCAGGGAGGTGACCAAGAACCCAATGGTCACTCTGACAGAGCTCTAGAGTTTCTCTGTGGAGATGGGAGAACCTTCCAGAAGGACAACCATCTCTGCAGCACTCCACCAATCAGGCCTTTATGGTAGAGGGGCCAGATGGAAGCCACTCCTCAGTAAAAGGCACATGACAGCCTGCTTGGAGTTTGCCAAAAGGCACCTAAAGACTCTCAGACCATTAGAAACAAGATTCTCTGGTCTGATGAAACCAAAATTGAACTCTTTGGCCTGAATGCCAAGTGTCACGTCTGGAGGAAGGCCTGAATGCCAAGCGTCACGTCTGGAGGAAATCTGGCACCATCCCTACGGTGAAGCATGGTGGTGGCAGCATCATGCTGTGGAGATGTTTTTCAGCGGCAGGGACTGGGAGACTAGTCAGGATCGAGGAAAAGATGAACGGAGCAAAGTACAGAGAGATCCTTGATGAAAACCTGCTCCAAAGCACTCAGGACCTCAGACTAGGGCGAAGGTTCACCTTTCAACAGGACAACGACCCTAAGCACACAGCCAAGACAACGCAGGAGCGGCTTCGGGACAAGTCTCTTAATGTCTTTGAGTAGCCCAGCCAGAGCCCGGTCAAACGTCTCTGGAGAGACCTGAAAATAGCTGTGCAGCAACGCTCCCCATCCAACCTGACAGAGCTTGAGAGGATCTGCAGAGAATGGGAGACCCTCCCCAAATACAGGTGTGCCAAGCTTGTAGCGTCATACCTAAGAAGACTCGATGCTGTAATCACTGCCAAAGGTGCTTCAAGAACGTACTGAGTAAAGTGTCTGAATACTTATGTAAATGTGATATATATATTTTTATACATTTACAAACATTTATAAAAACCTGTTTTTGCGTTGTCATTATGGGGTATTGTGTGTAGATTGATTAGGGGGAAATACAATTTAATCAATTTTATAATAAGGCTGTAAAATGTGGAAAAAGTCAAGGGGTCTGAATACTTTCCAAAGGCACTGTATGTGTGTTTGTGTTTTGTTGGTGTGCGTCTGTTGTGTGTGTGCATATATATGTATTGTATTTGAATGCTTGTGAGATTTCTGCGGGAGTGTCAATGAAGCGTGTGTGAGGTAGTGTGTATATGGTGTGTATATATAGTCTAGTGAGTGTGCGTAGGGCCGGTGTAAGATGGAGTCAGTGCAGATAGTTTGGGTACCATTAACTGACTATTTAGCAGTCGGCTATTTAGCAGTCTTATGGCTTGGGGGTAGAAACTGTCTCTGAGATTGTTGGTCCGAGAGCCGATGCTCCGGTGCTGTTTGCCGGATGGTAGCAGAGTGAACAGTCTATGGCTTGGGTGGATGGAGTCTTTGGCAATTTGTCAGGCCTTCCTCTGATACCGCCTGATATAGAGGTCCTGGATGGCAGGGAGCTCGGCTCCAGTGATGTACTACGCTGTCCGCATCACTGTCTGTAGCACTTTGCGGTCAAGGGCGGTGCATTTGCCATACCAACAGGTGATGCAGCAAGTCAAGATGCTCTTGATGGTGCAGCTGTAGAACCTTTTGAGGATCCGAGTACCCATGACAAATATTATCAGCCTCCTGAGGGGGAAGAGGTGCTGCCGTGCCCTTTTCACGACTGTGCAGATGTGTGTGGACCATGTTAAGTCATTAGTGATGTGGACGCCAAGGAACTTGAAGCTCTCGACCCGCTCCACAACAGCCCTGTCGATATGGATGGGGGCGTGCTCTCCTATAGTGCACATTCAGCTCCTTGGTTTTACTGATGTTGAGGGAGAGGTTGTTGTCATGACACCACACTGCTAAGTCTCTGACCTCCTCCCTGTAGTCTGTCTCATCGCCGTCGTGTCGTCAGCAAACTTGATGATGGTGTTGGAGTCGTGCGCGGCCATGTAGTCGTGGGTGAACAGGGAGTACAGAAGGGGACTAAGCACACACCCCTGAGGGGCCCCTGTGTTGAGGGTCAGCGTGGCGGAGGTGTTGTTGCCTACCCTCACCACCTGGGGCCGGCCTGTCAGGAAGTCCAGGATCCAGTTGCAGAGGGAGGGGTTCACTCCCAGGGTCCCTAGCTTGATGATGAGCTTGGAAGGGACTATGGTGTTGAACACTGAGCTGTGGTCTATAAACAGTATTCTCAGTTATTCACCTCTTGTCCAGGTGGGAGAGGGCAGTGTGAAGTGCAACTGACATTGCATCATCTGTGGATCTGTTGGGGCGGTATGCGAATTGGAGTGGGTCTAGGGTGTCTGGGATGATGGTGTTGATGTGTGTCATGACCAGCCTTTCAAAGCACTTCATAATTACAAATGTGAGTGCTACAGGGTGATAGTCATTTAGGCAGGTTACCTTGGAGCTCTTGGGAACAGGGACAATGGTGGTCAGCTTGAAACATGTTGGGATTACAGACTGGTACAATGAGAGATTGAAAATGTCCATGAAGACACTTGCCAGCTGGTCTGGCATGTTTTGAGATTGCGCCCTTCGACTGTTGGCTCCGAGTCAGTCTCACAGGTTTTGCACTCTAAGCATAAAAATATTGCTTTCCAACGGATAAGGTGCACAGGAGTTCTAAAGGGTCTTGTTATCAACCAAAAATGTCAATCAGGTCAGTAACCTTAGGCTGCCTGTTCAGTGACACTATTTCAACACATGGGCCAACACTCTTTACTCTTACAGATAACCTTTCATGGAGTGTGTGTCAACTGGCAAGAAACAACACACCACTAGATGATGAAGCAAGTATTCACAAAGAGTCTCTGAGTAGGAGTGCTCATATAGGATAAGTTTGGCCTTAATGAATAAGATTACATGGACAGAGGGGACCTGATCCTAGATTAGCACTCCTACTTTTTGAATACAAGCCCTGGACACCCCAATGCCTCAAGGAGTTCTACAGAGAAAGTAATGGAACTGAAGCAATTTTTCTTGCTAATTTCTTATCTTGCTGAAAACGTCCTGGCTGGATCTGACTTTGAGAAACGCACCGACACTTCTAAACATTTAAACGCCATGAATCACTTTATGGAACCTGTGAAGGAAGACAGTAATTCTTCTCGCTCTTAAGAGCTAAAACTTCTGAACCGCTGCCCACTTTGAGTGATAGACAGCGGACCACAGGTAAATCAAGCCATTACATTCTGAAAAGGCCAGTGGCGACCATTGAGGGCAAGTGGGGCAGAGCCGTTTTTTGGGGGGGCTTGCCTGTTTTGCATGTTATTTTGGCATTAATACGTGTCACATATCAGTTTGCAAACAATGTAAAAAAATATATGTATAATTGAGTTAATGAAGGCACATACAAACATTGTCTCTTTTTTTCTTCTTGAGGTAGAAAGGCAGCTCCAAAATGCAGGTGTTTCAGCCTAGCTCAGCGCTTTCTGTGGTGGTGGGGCATGCCAGCAGAAAATACGGAGTGTTGCGCCATGATTGGCTCATTGTTCTGTCACTCATGGGGACACTACGTCACCGCCAAGTCTAAGGACACAGACACTACGTCACCGCCAAGTCTAAACCACGGACCACAGATCTTCTGGCGGCTCCCTATCTAGGCGGTATGACTCCCGTTACCGCTCCGTGAGTGTTCTGTCATCATCTGTCACCAAACCATTGTTTTTAGTTCCCCTAACGGCGAATGGTTCTTCCTTCTCTTCGCTTTCCACGGCAATGATAGATTCCGGATCAGCGGGGCACCTTATAGATAGGGAGCTGGTCTCTGAATGGGGGTTGCCCACCGTGCCACTGCCATCTCCGCTACATGTCACCTCGCTGGACAATAAACCACTTGGATCAGGCACCATTACGCACGTTACTCTCCCCATCACCATTACCATTCCCACACTACCGGAGCACCACGAGGAGCTGTCCTTCCACATCGTCACGTCACCCCTTCACCGGATCGTCTTGGGATTGCCCTGGCTCAGACTACAAAGCCCCACCATCAATTGGATCACCAAGAGGATCACAGCCTGGTCTCCCTCATGCCGGAGGACCTGCCTGCCGGTGGTTTGTTGTTCTACGTCAGTGGAGAGTCCGGAGTCCGCCCTCCAGCCCAACATTCCACGTGAGTATTTAGATCTCTCCGATGTCTTCTCTGCCTCCAAGGCTAAGTGTCTCCCTCCTCACAGGCCCTGGGACTGCGCCATTGACCTGCTGGAGGGACAACACCCCCCAAAGAGTCGCATTTACTCCCTCTCATTGTTTTAGTCATTTTAGCAGACACTCTTATCCAGAGCAATTTACAGTTAGTGAGTGCATACATTTTCATACTGGCCCCCCGTGGGAAACGAACCCACAACCCTGGCGTTGCAAGCGCCATGTTCTACCAACTGAGCTACACGGGGCCCCGTAGCGGAGACTGAGGCCATGGAGAAGTATGTGGCGGAGACCCTGAAACAAGGGTTCATCAGACGCTCTACCTCTCCTGCCTCCGCCAGCTTCTTCTTCGTGGCCAAATAAGACAGAGGACTGAGGCCGTGCATTGACTACCGGGGGCTGAACGCCGTCACCACCAAGTACCGGTACCCCCTCCCACTGGTTCCGCCGGCCATCGAGCAGCTGCGAGGGGCCCGGTACTTTACCAAGTTGGACCTGAGGAGTGCCTTCAACCTGATCTGAATCCGGGAAGGAGACGATTGGAAGATGGCATTCAGCACTACCTCAGGTCACTATGAATATTGCGTCATGGCCTACGGCCTCACAAACACACCTTTCGTGTTCCAGTCCTTCGTCAATGACATGTTCCGAGTCATGCTGAGTAGACAGTTGGTGGTGTACATCGACGATATCCTGATCTACTCGGCTACGTTCGAGGAGCACGTCAGGGACGTCAGAGCGGTCCTACTCCGCCTCCGGGAACACAGCTTGTTGGTGAAGGAGGAGAAATGCGAATTCCACCAACAGGCCATCTCATTCCTGGGATTCAGGATCAGTCCTCAGGGGGTGTTCATGGAAAGAGCGAAGATGGACACCGTCAGGTCATGGCCAGTCCCCACTACCATCAAGGGCCTACAGAGCTTCCTGGGCTTCGCAAATTTCTACCGGCGTTTCATCAGGTCCTTCAGCTCCATTGCTGCCCCGCTCACCTCTCTCCTTAAGCGGGGCCTCGAAACGGATGAAATCTCGTCAAACCAGGTGGGCCCATTTTCGTACTCGCTTTCAGTTTATTCTGTCCTACCACCCAGGATCCCAGAATGTTTAAGCCGACGCACTCTCCAGGATGCACCATACCGGAGAAAGGAAGGATCTGGGGGGTCCTATCCTGCCTCCGCCTCTCATCGTGGCACCTGTCGTTTGGGATGTGGACAAATAAATCCACCTGGCGACTCAGGAGGACCCAACGCCTGCCGACGACCCTCCGGGGTGCATGTATGTACCCACCAGGGTCCCAAACTGCCTGCTGATCTGGACGCACACCACCCTTACGGCAGGGCACTCCGGTATGACGCACACCCTACATTCTCTCTCACAAAAATACTAGTGGCCCACCTTGGCTGCTGATGTCTCCCACTATATCAACTCCTGTTCTGTATGTGCCCAAACGAAGACACCTCGGAATGCCCCAGCAGGCAAACTAGTTCCTCTCCCAGTGCCTCAGTTACCTTGGTCAAACCTGTCCATAGACTTTGTCACCGACCTCCCACGTTCTGACGGCTGCACCGCTGTCCTGGTGGTCGTAGATAGGTTCTCCAAATCATGCCATTTTTTGCCACTAACTGGTCTTCCATCTGCTCTCCAGGTCGCTGAGGTCCTGTGCCAACAGGTCTTCCGGTATTATGGACTTCCGGAGGACATCATCTCGGACTGTGGCCCCCAATTCACCTCCCGAGTGTGGAAGGCTTTCGTGGAGAAGATGGGGACCACGGCCAGCCTCACTTCCGGGTATAGGCCTCAGTCGACTGGGTAGGTGGAGCGCATGAACCAGGAACTGGGGAGGTTCCTTCGTTGCCACTGTCAGGACCGGTAGGGTGAGTGGGCGAGGTTTCTACCCTGGGCAGAATATGCCCAGAACTCCCTCGTTCACTCCTCCATGGGGCTCACTCCAGTACATCCTGGGGTACCAGCCGGCACGGGCCCCTTGGACACCCAGCCAGACCGATGCGCCCGCTGTCGACAAGTGGTTCTGCAGGCCGGACAGGTCTGGGACGCCGCCCATGTCCATCTCCAGAGGGCCATTCGTCGGCAGAAGTACCAAGCCGACCGCAACCGCAGTGAGACCCCCGTATTCCAACCTGGTGATCGTGTCTGGCTGTCCACTAAAAACCTCCCTCTCCGCCTGCCCTGCAAGAAACTGAGCCCCCGGTTTGTGAGCCGTTTATGGTCCTCCGGCGGAAAAATGAGGTATCGTACCGGCTGCTCCTTCCCCCTCACTACCGTGTCTCACCCACTTTTCATGTGTCTTTCCTCATGCCGGTGGTTCCTGATCCTCTGGCGGATGCCGTCCCCCGGGGTATGCCCCCTCCGCCCCTGGACATTGATGGGAGTCCGGCGTATGCGGTGAGGGACCTGCTGGACTCCAGGTTCCGTGGGGGACGGCTCCGTTACCTGGTGGACTGGGAGGGGTATGGTCCTGATTTGGAACTGCCACCGTCGCCGCCCTGACCGGCCCGCTCCTTGTCCTCGGGGTCGTCCTCCTGGCTGGCGACGTTCTGCGGGGGGGGGGGGGTGGTTGTACTGTCACATCTCCTCCCGTTGCTCCCCTCCGGCGCTCTGATTCGCCGGTCTACTGAGCCACCGGTCTGAGCAATGCAAATAGTCCGGGTTGCCATGATTAGCTGTTCAGGAGTCTTCTGGCTTGGAGGTAGAAGCTGTTAAGAAGCCTTTTGGACCTAGACTTGACGCTCCGGTACCGCTTGCCGTGCGGTAGCAGAGAGAACAGTTTATGACTAGGGTGGCTGGAGTCTTTGACAATTTTTAGGGCCTTCCTCTGACACCCCCTGGTATAGAGGTCCTGGATGGCAGGAAGCTTGGCCCCAGTGATGTACTGGGCCGTACACACTACCCTCTGTAGTGCGTACGGAGAAATAATGAAGAGAAATTATAGATAAAACGCATCAGTGCTCATCAGCCATAAACGTTACACAACAAGTTGGAAATTGCAAATTCAACAATGAGTGGTTTGGAAGGAATTGGTGACAGTCGCTAACTGCAAGCATTGCAAAGCAATCACTAGCCTGCTATTCACTGGATTGACTGTGTGGTCCCAAGTCTGGGATTAAGGGGCTCTTTTCTAAGTTTAAAATGATAAACATTCAACATTGGCCATGCTGTCACTGAAGCATGATTTGTGCTGCGAAAACTTGACTTCCAGTGAGTTCAAGACAACTGGGAAGTTGGGAATAAACGAGCTCCGACGGGGAAAATACGTTTTGAACGGTCATCCAACTCGGAATTGTAAATCCGGCCTCTTTCTCTTTCTTTGATGACAAAATTTGCCCACGAAGGACCGCCGCGCCACCTTCATGTTCAAATGAGCACAGCATAACAAGGTGAGTCAAAAAATGTATTGTATGCTGCTGCATAAATTATGTAATATGCCAGGGAGATATGTATACTGTAGCTAAGAAAGTAATACTAAGTGTATGTTGTGTAGTAAGATGCTAGTATCCCATGTGCCTCACCCTAATAATTTGGTTTATTTACCCCTCTTAATTTTGCCTACTGTTCTGACTTGGTGGTGCTCATGTAGCCTATAACCTGTTTTAGAGAAATGTAATCATGAATATTGTAAGAGCTTTCATTGTCTGCTTATATGCCCCCTTTATTTATCCTACGGTTCTGACTTGGTGTACAGGGAGAATGGCCCATGTTCTGAATTCTGTCGCTGTACATTTAAAAAGTGCTAAACAAATAGTTATATTGACTACGTACATCCTAGCTCGCTCATTAATGTCTTAACCGAAATTACGGATTGCCACTTATCTGCTTGTTATCCCCTTATGCCATAGTTTTTACATCTCAATTGTCATTAGAAACCACATTTGTTTAAGCAAGTCAGCCATATCAGCTATGTTTTTTTAAAAGTCAGTAAATGAGGCTGAATGAACTGTTTCGCTGCCAGACAAGGCTTCACTGATAGCCAGGTGTAGCAGTGGTAAGATGTTGGGACTGCTGACAGCCTTATGTAGGCCCTAACATTTTGTGTGCACCGTTTGTCATAGTGCAAGTGCAATTCATGTATTCTTTAGTGTTGTGTTGTGTCGTGGATTTTCTGGCATGCATCCCACTTTTTTTTTTTTGCCCCACCAAGATTTACATGCTAAAATCGCCACTGGAAAAGGCAATGAGTTGGCAGCCTGCTTGAAGGTAGTAGAGTATATACGAGAGCGACCGACTGGCCGGGCTCTTCCTGGGCACATTAGGGAAAACAGTGATACATGCCAACACATTGGACCTGATGATGCTAATTAGGAACAGTTACACATTTTCAACCACCTTAAAAGGTCAACCCTCAAATTGGCCTTGGTTAAAATTTTTATCCGCGATAGGTGTTTTGTTTTGAGGAAATTAGCATCCAGCATCGTGGTAAAAATGTAATCGTAGTACATACTCTACTGTGCTATCGCGTGCAATGATGTGCAATGATGTCCGAGGGGAAAAAACAGTGTTCGTTGTTTGAAGTAACGTCTTTGTAATATCGCAAACGGACATGGCAGTTTCACCACTATGGATTCCAGATTTAAGGAGAAGTGGGAAAGAATTGGCTATTTTGTACAAGTGAAATGCTGTGGTACATTGATATGGCATGTTTAGGGCAATACACCTCATCTTTGCATTCAAAGAGATAATTGTAGTGTACTGATAACAAATCAAGGAGATATTGAAGATATATACTTCTAAGGTACTTTACAACCCTCAAATGAATTGCGGGCAGATGAACTTGAGATAATGAGAGTAGATTACATGGTGTCCTTGATAAGAGGAATTAGCATTAGTCTTTGGAGCCCAAGTGGTGCAGGGAGGGATGGAGGAGATGAGATTTAGCAAGGGATGGGGGTATGGGATGGGGGGATTGAAGAGGTTTATGATGTGATGGGAGGAAATGCGTGGGAAAACCTGACGGTAACTTCAAAGCACTAAACTATTTATTACCCCCTCATCCCTGACCCCCCCCCCCCCCTCCCCCTCTCCCCTTTTTAACTGAGGATTACCAGAGATATTGGCCTCATTGTGTTTCTACCGACTAAGTATCATTGTGAATCTCACACCCGCCGTCATTACGTTACATTATTTCCTTTATGAGATCAGTTGGTTCGGTGACAGAAAACAAAATGGAAGGAGTCATTAGCGTTATATCAACTCTGTTACAGTAATTACCTTCTCCTCCACAAATGGATGATAGGCTATCCAGCTCTCTGCTGCAGCACCACACACACACACACACACACACACACACACACACACACACACACACACACACACACAGGGAAGAACAGGGACACTAGCTCAATAGCGGCGTAGCCTGACCACTAATGAAATAGATTGATAGCCACAGGAAGAAGCTGCCCAGTATAGTGTTTCTCACACAAGACAGTCGGAGGAGTCGACTTGTGACATTTCTGTCACTTCCATTAATATAATACACTTCAGAACATCAACTAGCTGAGAGAAGAGAGAAAGACAGACTTTGTCCCTGTGTGCATGCATGTGTGTGTGTTTCTCTCCCTGTCCCTGCAGATATCAGAAAAAGGGTTAGCTGCTTATCATGGTTATGTACATGGGTATGTAGGATGTCAGACACATTGCCCTCTTTTCTCCCAGCATGCATTGCAGCTATGCTATGTGTTCATTACACCATACACTCCTCTCCACTCCACTTTGTAGAGAGGAGTGGATGGTGTAATGAACCCATTAAAGAGCTCCACTTTGAAGAGCTGGACTGTGTCCCATATAGGGCTGAGCGATATGGGCAAAATCTCATATCACGGTATTTCATATATTATAATTCTTTACAGTATGACGGTATTTGACGGTATTTTATGTTTTTGAATAATAAAAGTTCAAAATTTGCTTCATGAGTAGTATGTGACCCTAAAGTGGCAACACATACATTATAAGTGAATTCAATGGGTCTTTCTCCATTTGTTTTATACAGTTCAATTCAACCAAAAACTATTTTCAGCATTTTCATCAATTTCTGCATTTCCTGCACTCATTTGAGGTAATTTCCACACTGCCACGTAGGGCTGCACGATATTGCCGAACAACCTAGGCCTTATTTTTAACCAAATGTTGCAATTGCGATTTGACTTGCAATTTAGAGCAAAAGACTTGGGTGAACTGTTGGAATCATGGAAATATAATTATTATTCTAATTCTATAGTTAGAATAGAATAGTGGGCACTTTGAATACCGTGTTGTTTAATATGACAACGAATGAAAATGCCAGGAGTTTTATGACAGGGTGGGAACCAAGTTTTAATAAGTGTTTCCGAGGGGACCCTATAATCTTTAGCTATATTTAATGTTTTCACTTAGCAACTTCATGTAGCTAACATATTAATGCTTCATGTATTTCTCTTTGATTTAGAAGATACTGTTGCACAAACAACATACTGATTTAGGTCTACACCATCACTGGTATTATCAGGCTGTATAGCTAGTTACGTTTGCTCTGACTCAGTACGTTTATTAGCTAGCTAGCCAGCTAACTAGCGATTAGCATTAGCGGTTAACACGATTCAGGCCCAACTTACTAAGAAAAGGCAAACTAGCCGTTTGCAGATGTAAGAAACAAACGAATAGTGTAATCATAGAACGCTAGTGGATTTATATTAAGAACCAAAGTGAAAACAATATCATTGTCATCAACATTGCTGCATGTGCTGCATTGACCATGCAGGCTGAATGCAAGTGTGTCTTTGTCCAGGAACAACAAACATGCTCCTTGAGTGACAGGGGGCGGGGCTAGGTCTGTGTGGAAAGCGGCATGGAGAGAGAGAGAGCAGAGAGATTACTGAAGTTGCAGAGTAAACTAAAACAAATGACGTTACACACGGCGTATCACATTTAACAAACCAAACATTCAAATATCGTTATAGAAAGTAACATAAAAACTCAAACCGTCTGTGCATCAATACAAGTATATCGTAAAATACAGTATATCGCCAAGCCCTAGTTCCAAATGGCATGCTATTCTGTATTTAGGGATAGGCCACTGGTCAAAAGTAGTCCACTACATAGGGAATAGGGAGCCTTTTGAGATGTAGCAGAGCCTCCCCTATCTGACAGCAGAGTGGGTTTGACATGTTGCTCAATCGCTTGCCTCACACCTCCCTTATCACCCTGCTCATCGCTCGGTCTGTGGGCAAGGGTGAAAGAAGAGTGGGGTGTGTGTGACATGTTATAAGCTACATAACTGTATGGGAAAGACAGCTGCAGTATAGATAATATATTCTCATGTATGTGTATGGATTGGGTGTGTGTGTACATTTCTAAATCCGTGACCATATGGCGGTTGCATTGCATGAAATCAATTTTTTACGAGCAAATCCCCCAAAATCCCTTGTCCAAACACCTCAGAATGAAAATAAGAGCTTTTACCTGCAAGAGAGTGGTGACATGTCTGTGTACTCTGTAGCTAGGCCAAGGGTAATGGTGATGTCTTGAGTTAGCTGTTAGCATATGGCGTGGATTAGCTACTGTTAGCCTCTGCCTGGCTCCTCCATATGTGCAGAGGTTATGTGGGCATACTGAGTTCTGGGAAGGTTCTGGGAAGGGTAACACACACATGTACATGCACACACGCATGAATGGAGAAACAAAGAAACACACACACACAACCACACACTACGTTTGGAGGTTTGAGCCTGTGAAAACCTGTCTCATTATCTCCGTAATGGGCCAGAGGACGTGTTGAAGAGGCCAGAGCTGTCTTGTAATCTTAACGTCTGTAGTTAATTGACGTTAAATGTTGTAAAAAAAATCATATTTTTTTATATATATATATTTTTTAGAAATAATTAAATAGTTTGACAGAACAGTTTGTAAGCTTTTAAATTATATCAAACTCACCTGTTGACATTCAGGTCCAAAAAGTCACTTTCTGACAACTTCTTTCATGGGCAAACATGAAAGTTTTGTTAAAATCAAAAGGGATGCTGTCAAAAAGTTATTGAATTCAAATGGTTTTACCCATTTCTGAGTGTTATGTGGACATCTGTGTGTGCCTTTGGATGATCGAGATCTATAAAAAAATCTCAGAGCATCCAGTTTTTCAGTGATTCATTTTTCAAGGATAGTATACAGGTAGAAGGAGGTGGATTTTCTTCGATTCTCGTCGCTGTGTGCAATTCAAACTGATCTCCACAAAATATTCACCATTTGGTTCCGATTTTATACTTGTTGTGGAGCCCAGAGAGAGGGTGGTAGAAAGGGAAGGAAGGGAGAGATGGAGGGAGAGGCTATAGAGGGCGTAATATGTTTAAGTACGATAGTAGGATAGTGTAGTTACAGTATTATAAAATATGCATTTGGTTTCTGATTTGATGTGAGTTGTGGAGCACAGAGAGAGTGCTGTAGAAGGATAGCAGGAGGGATAGAGCAAGAGATGGAGGGAGGGATAGAGGGAAGGAGAGATGAAAGGAGGGCGATTGCAGGAGAGAGCAATTGCGGGAGAGAGAAGTGGAGGGAGATGTGGAGGGAGGGAGGGAGTGATAGAGAGAGATTGAGGGAGGGAGAAATGGAGGGAGGGATGGAGAGAGACTGATAGAGAGAAATTGAGGGAGGAAGAAATGGAGTGAGGGATGGAGAGAGACTGATAGAGAGAGATGGAGGGAGGGAGAGGGCATTGAGTGCAGTGTGTGTGCACCATGTGCTCCAAGGCCAGTGCTTTATAACACCCTGATGACCTACAGTAATGACCCCAAACACCAGATGTATCCTCCTCCCTGACGCCTTTAAAGCCTGATCATACCCCGTGTGTGTGAGGTGTGTGTGGGTGAGGGGGGGGGGGCTTTGTGCTGCCGGATTAGGCTACACACACAATGACCCTTTGTACATATGAGCATGAGTGTAGGATTGTGTGTATGTGTGTGTTTATGTGTGTGTGCAAATAGTCTTTGTACTGACAGATAACAAAGAGTGGTGCTACATGCCAGCAGGTGTGTAGGAGTGTGTGTTTGCAACTGCACTTGTGTGTCTGCCTGCCTAATGCGCTGTAATGGCACAATACACACTGGCATTTCCATCTAAAAGGACCCATGAGCACCAACATGTGAAGTTCATAGGATTATGTCAAACTGGGTGTCAAATGAAAGATAAGAGTCTATATTTGAGAAATTCAAGCATATATATATATACAACAACAAAAAAATTGTCCATCCTAAATATTACGAATAAGTAAAGGCTTTGTTTTCTTATCAAACAGACGTCAAAGGGGTCTTAGACAACACCTATCAGAAAAAAGTATTGCAAGGTATCAGAAATACATCAAAACACAATAATGTTGAAGTAAAGACCACTGCAAACTAATATCAACACTTATATTTCGTTTTGGAGAAATTGTTTACTTTCTGTAAGTTTAAGAAACACTGCCTTGTGCCTTATAATTATGTTACCAAAAACCCACATATCTAAGATATTTTCTAATTTCTCTTCCTCATGAGGAGGGAGGATAATGAAAGTTCACAGAAGTAACAAGTAAAAGTAGACCTACCAATTAGTTATAGTGTTTTTACTGATATCAAGTTTATGATTTGTAAACTTTTTTTTTTACTCTAACGGAATTACCTTAAAATCTGTAACGGAATTACTGCAATTTAATTGGCTACAATGGGAAATCATATTAGTCACAAACCACAGTTGGGTCACCTGCTACAGTCCTCCCTTCCACTGGCATACTGTTATGCTCAGCTCATGCCTTTTTTTAGTAGTCTGATGGTCAAAGCGAGACTGTGAAAACAGTCTGGATAATCCCTCCCTCTCACTCTACCCCTCTCTCTCTCCCTGCCGCTCTCTCTCTTCTCTCTCTCCAGTTAATGTCACCTCTCCCGGCTTTTACTGACACCAACCATGACACCTACCCTCTTTCCATTTACTGTAACAAGCATCCTCACCCACTGAGCACCGACCGACACCGGACATCCATGGACGTTGAAAAGTAGTTGAAATTTGGTCAGTCCACCCTGGTCAAACTAAATCTGAACCAATCATAGACATCTATGTTTCACAAGTTTGGACAGCACAGTACAGTACAATACAGCAGAGCACAGTAAGAAACAGTACAGTATTGTACTCTACTGTAGATATCTACTTTACTTTACTGTACTCTACTGTACTGTGCTGCACTGTACTCTACTGTGCTGTGATGTCCAAACTTGTGAAACATAGATGTCTATGGTTGGTTCAGATTTGGTCTGGCCCGGACCAACCAAATGTTGTTTTGTTTGGGGACAGAGCTCATTACAATAATAGCCAGTTTGTAGAATAATAACCAAATATGCAAAATAAGTATATTGCATATATTTCTACCTTTATGTACCTATTCAGGATACACCACCATGAAGAGAATTATATAAATGTTTTTATAATTATGAATTTCTGTATAGTACAGATCAGGCACCCATGATGTAATTCCGTTACCGTAAATCCTTTACCAGATGTAAATTCACTTCACCTACTGTAGTTAAATATCCCCCCCAAAAATGTCAAGGTGTCATGTCATAGCTGACACCCCATTTGTTCTGCAGACATCTTTGAATCTTAATTTGGAGCCGATATTTAACTGAGTTTTTGGAGAGAAAAAATCTGAAGCAGATTTGACCGTAATTCTGTTACCAAACTTTGCATCTGCACAGTTTGTGACATTTTCTGTGTAAATTGTTCAAAGTAGTCCTTGTGCATAGAGTTGTATGGTTTATTAAACTTTTAAATCAATGTTTTTTGTTTGGCATTCATTTTAAAGTGAAAAATATGAGTCAAAAGTCTAATTCCGTTACTGTGGAATTGCCCACATACGCACACATATATATAGAGCGGGGCTTTATAAATGATCACCTCCTGCGTCGGGTGTTATGGATGGTGTGCTTTTTCACTTGTAATAGCCCCGGCGAGCGATTTAGAAATGTGGAAATGTGCCGAGCCAGTTCAAATGGTAATGGGACATGTGAAATCCCCTGCTTAGCCAGCAGGTCGAGGAACAAAAGCCCCATAGAGCTGCAGCCTTCCAGGCCCTGAACATGACAAATGCTGCTGGGACCAATGCTGGGGCAAGGGGGCAGAGGAACCCCCCAACACAACTCCACCCAACCCCACGAAGGCCTGGAGATATTGATGTGGGGTGGGGAGGGGGATTAGAGTGAAGGGAGTCATATCATCACCATTTCAAAGTTGGGGGGTGGAGGAGTATAGGGGGGGAACTTCCTGCTCCCTCTTTCTCTCTCCCTCTCCCCTCCCCTACCTCCAGGGCCCCGCTGGACTAATCCACCTCTGTAGATGGAAATGAAAATGACCCCCATCATCTCCCGCTGGACACAGAGAAAATGAGGATGGAGGGAAGGAAGGAGCGAGAGACAAGGGAAAGACAGAGCAAGAAAAGAAAGAGAGCATGTGAGCAAGGAGAGAGAAACCAGGAGGGAAGTTTTGATCCACAAACAGACCTGTTAGCCTGACCCCCACCTCACCCCTGTCGGTAGTACAGTGTCCCGCACACCCCACTATCCTCCCCCAGGGCTGGGCCGGCAGGCCCGGAGAGTAGAGAAAGGCCCTGTGGGAAGGCTTTGTAATGGGGGCCTGAGCAGGAAGACTCCGTTACATCACTCATCATGGACATCACACTTGGGGGACACAGCCACAAAAACAGACCTCAACTCCACATATACCCTGTACCAGACCGACCCAGGAAACTGTTGCAGCTCTCTGATGGCTGGCAAAGCAGTGCAGATTCTGGTATAAACCTAGATATTCATTAGTTACACATGTATGCTGTAGGACTATGAGCTTTAAGTCTATTAGATGACAGCTTGCCAGAAGCTTTTCATTGCTAGAGGCTCTTTGTTACCCTGTTACAAAATGGAACAGAATAAGAATAAAATAATATGACATTTAACAGACGCTTTTATCCAAAACGATTTACAATCATGCAAGCATACATTTTGAATATGAGTGGTCCTGGGAATCGAACCCACAATCCTGCCGTTTCAAGAGCTCTATGAATACTCTATAAACTGAGATATAGAGGACCACACTGATAATGTTCTCTCTATGCAGATACACAGTACAATGTTCCATAGTGTAAATATATTCCTATATCTATATGTCAGATGGGGTGGTTTTGAGTACGGGTCAATGGAGGACGCTGGCCAGGGGACAGAGAGGTCATCCTTTATCAAAAGGACAACAACTTCCCATAAAGCCCCTGATCTCTGTCAACAACAGCATCAGTGGGGGGCCCTGGCCCAGAGCCTCGGGGCAATACACAATACAGCCAGGGCCAGTAACAGAAGAGAGAAGTGAGCGGCAGCGCTTTTTCATCCTTCAGAACCATGCATATCAATAGGAGCTGAGCTCAGTAGCTAGCGATTAGTATTCAGATACGGAAGGTATCATCTCATTGATTCTCAACGAGATCCTAATGTCTGTAGACTCAAGGCGTCCGCAAGCTTCCCAGCCGAAACAGTTTGGAAGAGTTTGTGCATATATTATGACAACATTGTGACGTTTTTGTTCATTTTGGACTTCGGTAAGACGATACTCTCCTGATAGTGAATTACCTCAATGCAAATTAGGAGGCAGAATTACATGAGCAGCTCAGGCAACAGTAACAGCAGCAGGAGGTAAATAATTGTAAAATACTATGAATACTTTTCTTAGTGCATTTCATTTTACTTTGGAGGCTTTTCAGGTTTGCAAAGTGTTTCAAAAGACTGACGGAGAGATCAGAACAGAAGGAGTAATAATGAACAAGGGAGAGGAGAGAATGTTAATTAAAGAAGGTAAAGCAACATTAGTAGGCCTATATTACAAACAGAGGGACAGAGACGGGGAGAAACCCATCTATCCCATACCTCACTAGTCCTGCCTCTGATGGTGGACCCTGACACATTCACTAGCCTGATAATGTTTAACCATCTGGAACAGAACACAAAACTCCCCTCCTTCCCTGCCTCCTTCACTCCATCTCTTTCCTTCCCTTCACTCCACCCCTCTCTTTCTCTCCATACACATCTGGGCCTGCCCATTGTAGCTCCCCCCTTCCACTCTCTCTCACCCCTCCCTGATTCAATATTTCAACTTTAGGCTTTTGTTCAAGTCTACATGACCTCCCCTCCCATACAGCTCCCCCATCTTACTCTTGTTGACTTCCTTCCCACACCATATGTTACTGTCAGAACAACACTACCCCACTTTGCCTGGCTGTAGGCCTCACACGCAACACTTAAGAGGGACATATGTTGACATGTGGAGTACAATCTCTCGGACTCAAAACACTCTATAATTGTACAGTACACTGTGTACACGTCAACAAACACAGCCTCCCTATTTAACCAAGTGCTGGTGTCTCTCATCCAAAATATTTGTTAGCAGGTTTCCATTCCTGGCTCTTTTGAATCCCACATGCATCGTTTTATTCAGATCAAAATCTCAAGATCAGCTCGTCCCTTTGGATTGCACTAATACCTCAGCGTTACCAATAGTAAGTCTCTCTCTCTCTCTCACACACACACACACACACACACGGCCAGCTGTTTCAAATCTCTCGCTCCCTCTGTCTCTTCTATTCATTCACAATTTCAATCCTAAACACAAAGCCAGCTGCTTCAAAACAATTCTAACGCATAGGTGAAGTTGACTAAAAATGGATGAAAGCAGACATTCTGCAGGTCCTTATCTTGCCATACAATCTGATACCAACTATGAAGTCATTGTGTGTGGCATTACTAGACACTAAGGTTCTTCAGCACGGCGGGATGTTGTAGAAAAAGCATGCAGTGGGCATTTCGCCAACAGGGCTAATTTAATTTGACAGACTCATATAACATAAATGTATGTATGCATTGAGAAATGTATCAGTGCTGGATGGGGAATCCCCACAGCACATGGCATCCTGCCTGTTTTGGTTCCTCGCACGCACGCACACACACACACACGTCCAGTCGCCTCTCCGGCGGGTCACTTCCCATCAGTCTAGCAGCTGCAGACCAGGGGGGGAGAAGTGTGTGTGTTCTTGCGTGCGTGTGTGTGTGTGTCTGTGTAGGACAGGAACAAACACTGTGACCCCCGGTCTACTTGGCTCGCTCCACGCCGGGTCAGTCCCCACTAGGACAGCCAGTATAGTTTGCCTTCCATCCACGTCCTCATTTTACATGTACATGTTAGTCATTTAGCAGACGCTCTTATCCAGAGCGACTTACAGTAGTGAGTTCATACATTTTCATACTTTTTCCATACTGGTCCCCCATGGGAATCGAACCCACAACCCTGACGTTGCAAGCACCATGCTCTACCAACTGAGCCACACGGAGAAAACAACCTAGAAACCCCCTGGACAGCAGAGTGGACAACTGACCACTCTGAAAGAGCCATGCTGTAGCACCAGATCCACATTCTTTTAATGGGCTTTTAAATGTGCATATTTAGCCAAAGTCTACCAGTGGTAAAGCTCCTGTGACCAGCTGAGCCCAGAGACTGAAGTGCAGATCACTTTACCAATAGCAAACCTTCCTTTCTAATCAGAATTGGAGTAATAACCAGCTGCACCACAACACTGCTCCATAGACACAACGCTGAAGCATTACAGTAACAATGTTGGTTTGTTCACATCAGTTGACCCAAGTTTGAACTATAATATTGACTATTTACCAGACAGTTTACCAACCTGACCCAAGATTGACTTTTACTACAGCCTTTTAAGCAGTCTCTTTTCCCTCCTGTGCCAATACTGCCAGTGCTGTTCTTGATGGGGTGCAGGCATTTGGGCTTTGGAAAGACAGAAGGCCCCCTCCCTCCCTACCTCTCCTTCTCTATTCATCCCTCCATCACATCCCTTAATAGAGACCAACATCTAGGAGGTCAGGGGGTCAAGTGCATGTTGCCCAACACTGTGTGCCAATCAGGCCGCAGCACCATCTCTGCCGGGTGGTAGAGAGAGAGAGAGAGAACCAGAGAGATAGAGAGAGAGAGAAAGAGAGAAGGGGACGATAGTCAAGTTCTTGTAAAACAGAAGCGACATATTGAGAATACTCACGGGAACAATGAGGCAGCCAACAGCCCCATCTGATAGGTGATTATGTCACTTGTCGCTGCGGCACTCAGATTAACACACACACCAACACACACAGGACCAATACACACACAGGCCGACGCAGCCATGCGCACACACACACACTCCGATAGGGCCCTGAGTTGGCATACATATTCAACAACAAACCGTAGAGATATCACAGCCACAATTTAATTACTGTAAAATATGCATTCAAGTACTGTATTTACATGTTGACTTACATAGCCTCTCCATATAAAAGCTGACAGCCAGATAGACGTTCAGTACCACCCGTACACACACACACACACACACACACACACACACACACACACGGCAGAGTGGCCAGATGATTCTGGTGGCTGACAGTACAGTAATGCCCAGAGTGCTTAGGGCTGCAGCCAAAACACTGGACCAGAGCAGCTGAGCTCAGCAAAATATAAACAAATAGCATGCAGTTTTATTTCTGCCCTGTACTGCCCCCCCCCCACCCCCATTTCGCCATTTCTGCTCTTCGAATGATCACATGGAAATGCACACGAGATGTCCAAATTATTACAATTGGTTTTATACAAATTATTATACATTTATATCACAAAGAAACTGTCTACGGTTCTAGTTCTAGCATGATGAAGGTCTATCCTCTTACAGACTCAAATACAAGTTACATATAGTATATCTCCATGTAGCCTCTAGTCTAAGGATGCATCCCAATTGGCACCCCATTCCCTATATAGTGCACTGCTTTTGACCAGAAACCTATGGACCCTGGTCCAAATTAGTGCTTTATAAAGGGAACAGGCTGCCATTTGGGACGCAGCCTAGGTCTAACCTGTGGTCCTCTGTAGCTCAGCTGGTAGAGCACGGCGCTTGTAACGCCAAGGTAGTGGGTTCGATCCCCGGGACCACCCATACACAAAAATGTATGCACGCATGACTGTAAGTCGCTTTGGATAAAAGCGTCTGCTAAATGGCATATTATTATTATTATTATTATTATTATTATTATTATTATTATTATTTTATTATTATTATTATTATTATTTATTATTATTATTATTTATTATATTATTTATTATTATTATTATAACCTGGTGCACTAGCATTCACCCCGGCACCCTGCCAGTCTATAAAGCAGTTTGCCACTAAGCCCTGACATCAGAGCTGATCAAGCTGATCACTCCTCTCTGGCTGATCTAAAAGCCTCAGAGCTCAACACATCAATACAACAAACAACCTAAATCGTTACACTCCAACATCTAACATCCCTACCATCTCCTTGAGATGATGCCCACTGCCAGAGAAGTTTCAGTCAAAAGACAATGAACATGAACAGTAAACACAACAAGACACCACACGCACACACATGTGCACACACACACACACACACACACACACACACCAAGAACGTGTGGCACTGTGCTCTGTACCGACTGCACTAAACACTCGGTAACCCTCCACTGCACGCTTCACTAAACTGTTTGTTTGTCCAGCTGATTAAGCAGTCCTGTCATGGCGGCGGAGTCACTTAATGCTAAGAAATTGCATTAGCGAGCAGAATGAGGCCGCCTCAGCTGCATTCCTAACTGATTGTGTGCGTGTGTGTGTGTGTGTGTGTGTGTGTGTCATGTACCAGTCTGTGTGAGTGTGTGTGTGTGGAAGCCTTTCTGTACTGTAAGCCACGTTCTCTTTTGAGTCAGCTGCTTTAGTTTACAGACCAATTCATCCTCTGATTTGTTCAGACAAAATAGGGCATCTGGTCTATTAGGCAATGTTGCATGTATGATGTCAATGGAGGACATAACATAGCATAGTATAACATAACATCAGATCACATCTCATAATGTTGCTATGAATGTTATATTGTCAATATGGTATTGGTATCATGGTATTGTATGACAGAGTGTGTGTTGATTGGTAGTACTGGAGCCAGTGTGATATAACCTTGTGTACTACAGTAATCTAGGTTCAGCGAGCCCTAACCTGCCATTGACCTGTTGCACCGTTCTAGCCACTCTGCACTGCTCATGTCAAAGGTCATAAGGCGTGTCGGTTAACTGACAGACTTCCTCCAGTCTTATTGCCGTAGGTCTCCTCTTCCTTCACCACCCGGCCCAGATGCTCTCTTCTCTTAGTATGCTAAGTGATACGCTAGCAGCTAGCTTCTCCACCTCACTGAGAGCAGAGCACTGAAGTCTGGGAGGACAGGGAGGCCTCGTTTACCCACGTCATACACATGCACGCACACACGCACACACACCAGAACCCCCTCCATCTGTCTGCCCATCCTTCCCTCCCTCCCTCCCTCCCACACAGGCAGGCCCATCAAGAGAGGTCACATCAAAGGAAATAACCTCTCCCTAACTCCCTCCACCTCTCTGTCTCTGGGAGGCCCCCGCAGAGGCAAGCAGTGAGCTGTGTGTGCACTAGCGAAGGAGCGCTAGGCTAACGCCGGTCTGTCACGCTGTGACGGCCATTTCCCCTCCTCTAATGAGACGCCACCCCTCAACATACTGGACATTTATTACTACACACAAACACATGCACATGCACACACACAAAGGCAGGCCCACACACACACACTTTCGTTTGTCAAAGGCAGGCTTTCTCTACTCTCATGCGGACCTTAAATAAGCCTGTCTGGCAGCTGCTGTGGGGTACAGCGGAGCAGGAATCAAAGCAGACATTAATAGCATCTCACAGACATAATTAGCGAACGGGAACTCGCACCATGTGCCACAAATGATTAGTAAATTATATTTTCCACCTGAAATAGAAGAAGGAGGCAGGTTTTTTCCCCCAAACATTCTCCAGCAGTGTAGAAGTAGTAGTTGGCTACTGGAGGGTAGAAGTAGGAGTTGGCTACTGGAGCGTAGAAGTAGTAGTTGGCTACAGGAGTGTAGAAGTAGTAGTTGGCTACTGGAGCGTAGAAGTAGTAGTTGGCTACTGGAGTGTAGAAGTAGTAGTTGGCTACTGGAGTGTAGAAGTAGTAGATGGCTACTGGAGCGTAGAAGTAGTAGTTGGCTACTGGAGTAGAAGTAGTAGTTGGCTACTGGAGTAGAAGTAGTAGTTGGCTACTGGAGTAGAAGTAGTAGTTGGCTACTGGAGTAGAAGTAGTAGTTGGCTACTGGAGTGTAGAAGTAGTAGTTGGCTACTGGAGTGTAGAAGTAGTAGTTGGCTACTGGAGTAGAAGTAGTAGTTGGCTACTGGAGTAGAAGTAGTAGTTGGCTACTGGAGTAGAAGTAGTAGTTGGCTACTGGAGTAGAAGTAGTAGTTGGCTACTGGAGTGTAGAAGTAGTAGTTGGCTACTGGAGTGTAGAAGTAGTAGTTGGCTACTGGAGTGTAGAATTAGTAGTTGGCTACTGGAGCGTAGAAGTAGTAGTTGGCTACTGGAGTGTAGAAGTAGTAGTTGGCTACTGGAGTGTGATTGATGTGAATACTGGAAGGGAATGGGCTGGGGCAAGTTAAAGAGGACAGGATCAATGCTTTGTTTACGGTGGCATGAGCGGGAACTGACGAGAACGAGGGAGGTGTGTGTGTCTCTGTACACGTGGATGAACACACATCTACTCTCATGTCAAGTATGCACGGGTGGGCAAGGTACCTTTCTATTGGTACTTTAATGTGTTGAGTGCCTATTTGGATGCTAACGATGATGTGGGTGTTGCTTAGCTGTCAGGAGTAATCAGTCTTGGTGAGGACACTGCTGGCCCCTGTCACTGAGTCATGCCTTTACTAAAAGAGGTTGGATTGAAGTGTTGTTTTAATCAACTCAGCCTGCCTCCATTCATTATTCAACACCTTGGCACACGGGAAGCCTGGGGGCTGGGGGGGAAGAGGAGGAGGGCAGATTGAAAAGAGACAAGGAAGAAGGGGAGGGGGAGGGGGAAGAGGAGGAGGGCCTGCTGAGGAGTTGTACAAGATGAACTAGAGGCGGAGGAGGAGGAGAGTTGAAGAGGTGTACAAGAAGAAAGACAGGGAGTATGGGAGGAAGAGGAGAGGAGGGAGGGAGGCAGGAGGAGAAGTGGACACCCCACATGTAGGGCTGAGGAGTAAGTTGTGGAACCTTCGTCTCTCTCAGCCCAGCTGCTGACTGTTAAGGATGGATTCCAATCCAATATTTCGGCCTCCTTTCCTCTTCCCTTGCTGACCTTATGGATTTAAAAGAACTGGATAGGCAGTACTTATTGCCTATGCTTATCCAATCATTTCAGCTATCTGAAGTAAAGGCCAGAGGGAAGGAGAGACTTGGATGGTAACATGCACAAAGTTCTGTAGGTAAAAGTGGTCTAGCTCTCCATGTCAAGGTGAAACTAGACGGAACTTTCACCGTCTACATGGATCATTCTGGGAGAAAATGCTGTTCCTTGTCCCTTGTGGTCTTTTCTCTGAAACAACCACCCAAAAGGGGTCCCTCTCTCATTTTCTCCCAGAATGATCCCATGTAGACGGTGAAGGTTCCGTCTAGTTTCACCTTGACATGGAGAGGGAGTTGACGCTAGACCACTTTTACCCACAGAACTTTGTGCATGTTACCATCCGAGGCAGTCAACCCTATCCCCACAACATACACACACACACCTCACCCACCCCCCACACACACACATTGCCCGTCCCTTCCCTCTCGTCCACCTCAGTGAACTTAGCGATGTGCTGTGGCTAAATGTCAGCGGACATGACGTGGTGTGTGTGAATGTGTGAAAGGGAGGAGTGAGGGAGGCGAGGGTTTGGATCAGGGAGTTTCACACCTCCACTGAGAGGCTGGATGACAGGCTAGGTGCCAGCCAGCGCCATGGGCACACAGCTAAGATACTGTGAAGATACTGTGAAAATCCTACAGAGATACTGTGAAGGTACAGTAAATATACAGTGAAGATACTGCAAATATACTGTGAAGATACTATATAAAGAAAGAAAAGATACAATGATACTATACCTGTGAAGGTATTGCAATTGCTAAATACATTATTCCCTACCAAGTTAGTGCACCAAAGACTCTGTATAGATAGTGTAAAGGTGACGCCACAGTGAAGATGATAGAAGAATGAAAACAAAGATACATGCTTAAGAAATACTGCAGAGGTATGTGATGGACATCACAGAAGTCCGAGAGAAGTATGGGAAGAGTCCCTTCTGCTGTAAACCAACCAGAGGATGGAACTTGCAAATCTTCAGTTTCAGAAAAAAATCATTTTAGGGCTTTGGAAGTCTTTGAAGTCTGTCGCTCTCCTTCCTCCCCCATCTTTCTCTCATTCCCTCCCTCCATCCACCTCTTTCTCTCGCTCTCTAGGTACAGCTATCTCCGCATGGATTTATAGGGAGTACAGAGAAGTGGGCCAAAAAGCCGCCCATAACCCTGTCTCTTCTCCCCATCCTTTTCACCAGACTGTCTCTTGTTTCTCTGTCTCCCTCACTCTCTCTTTACCTCCCTCTCTCCGTCTCTAGTTCTCTCTGCCTCTCTCATTCCTTCCCTCGCTTTCTCTCTCCCGCCATCTCTCTACCACCCCACCCCACATCACATATATCTCTCCCCCTCTCCCTCCCTCCTGCTCACATTACTCTCTGTTGAGTGATAAACATTGTCTGTGGCCAGTAAATCCAGGCTGGGGCCTGAGGCAGGCTGACAGGCCCTCTATAAAAATCACTCTACTCTCTCCCACAGACACTGCCTTTGGTCTGGAGGCCCACCGGAAGTGAGATCATGCAAACACACACACACACACACACACACAGATGCATGCCCACAAGCAAACGCACACACGACACTTAAAAATACACACATTCACTCACACACCAGCACACTTCAGCACAATCTCAGACTCAAGACTACTCTCCAACTCATACAGAAACTCGACACACACTCTCTCCTCCGCCTGCTCTCTCCTCTAAATCCTCCCTCCCTCGCTCTGTCTCCCTAATTGAGCGCTTAACCACGGCTGACTGACACTTTCATTACTTTAATTAAAAGAGTGACACGAGGCTCCTCGCTTTACGCTAGCCCCCCAATCCCACTTGAGTGGGGAACCAAGCAGCGTTAGCTTGCGTTAATGGGGCTAGCTAGCGTTAGCGCCTCTCCTCACCCCTCACCCCCTCCTCCTCCGTGTCGCCACGCTCTCCATTGACAGCTGCTCCAGTGAGTTATCGTGCGCCAAGAGCCTCAAACACCTAGCCAGCCTTCCTCCCTTCTCCTTTCCCTCCTCTCCTCGTTCACACTTCCCTTCCATCAGAACAGCAGCACTAGTAGAGTCAGAATCATCCGCAGAGTGTTGCCTGTGTGTGTACTGACATGTGCAGTATGTATTCTGTATGTTTAAATCCATAGTGAAAAGAGTGTACAGGTGGAGGCTTTAAAACTATAGCCAACTTCAGCTATCCATTTCTCTTTCCCTTCCTCTACACTTCCATCTTTCTTTTCCTCCAGGACTTTAGAGAGAGATGGAGGAGGAGGAGGAGGAGGAGGAGAAGGAGGAGGAGGTAAGCTGATGGGGGGAGGGGGGAGGGGGGTAGTGTCACATCTGGATTGAGACTGCCTGTCAACACAGTTCTGCACACGCACGAACGGACACACACACACACCCTACATGAGTTCCTCCACTGTGGAGAATGAACGACTTAAAGAGAGGGAAAGAAAGTGAGCGAGCGAGAGAAAAAAAGAGAGGGGTTGGGGGCTGCCTTAGTAAAAACACACCTGGTAGCAATTTCTGTCCTCTGGTAAATCGGGCCAGAGAAGAAAATGATTTGGGTTTTGGTCTCATTTTTCAAATCAAAGAAGTGATTACCTGGGAGAAAATGAGAGTGTGTGCTATAACACGTCTGCCCACTGTTTGAAGTAGCAGGAGGAGTTGAGAGATTTGAGGTTGGCTGTGGGAGGAGAGGAAGAGCTATTGGTCTGGAGGTTTGGAAGAGAAGACTAGCCACTTTTCTCAATCTCACCGCTGGGAACAGTGAATGAGTGTGTGTGTGTGTTAGCCCATGCATGTAACTACAAATAATGTATTATTGGACTGTGTGTATGTGCATTGTACATGTGTGCACACCACCAATTTGCATTATTTGCCTCTCTGTATGTGTGTCTCTCTCTCTGCGTGTGCGTGTGTGTGTCCCTGTGCTTGTAGGGTCCAGGTGGGTTGTAGCAGGATGTCCAGGCTGTTTTAGTCTTTGGAACAGGAATAGCAAGAGGCCAGTCAGCCAGTCATCTAGTCAGCCAGTCATCTAGTCAGCCGCAGCTGACCATGTGACACAGCTAACTAGCTAGCTCCCCCCTCACCCTACACACACAGTCTCCCTGTCACACATAAAAGATGAAGCCGCCAATATCAACAGCTCTGGTTGCAAAGGTTTAATGAAATGCACAATCAGTACATACATTTTTTACATTTTAGTCATTTAGCAGACGCTCTTATCCAGAGCGACTTACAGTTAGTGAATGCATACATTTTTTTTTTCATTTTTTTTTTCCTACCCCCTGTGGGAATCGAACCCACAACCCTGGCGTTACAAACGCCATGCTCTATCAACTGAGCTACATCCCTGCCAGCCATTCCCTCCCCTACCCTGGGCCAATTGCGCGCCGCCCCATGGGTCTCCCGGTCGCGCCGGCTACGACAGAGCCTGGATTCGAACCAGGATCTCTAGTGGCACAGCTAGCACTGCGATGCAGTGCCTTAGACCACTGCGCCACTCGGGAGACCCATGTACATGATTGCCATGGCAATTGCCATGGTAATCTAATCCTCATGAGCAACATATTTGGTAACAAGTCAAAATACACTGAACAAAAATATAAACGCAACATGTAAAGTGTTGGTCCCATGTTGTATGAGCTAAAAGAAAAGATTCCAGAAATGTTCCATATGCACAAAAAGCTAATTTCTCAAAAATTTGTTTACATCCCTTTTAGTGAGCATTTCTCATTTGCCAAGATAATCCATCCACCTGACAGGTGTGGCATATCAAGAAGCTGATTAAACAGCATGATCATTACACAGGTACACCTTGTGCTGGGGACAATAAAAGGCCACTCTAAAATTTTCAGTTTTGTCACAACACAATGCCACAGATGTCTCAAGTTTTGAGTTAGCGTGCAATTGGCATGGTGACTGTAGGAATGTCCACCAGAGCTGTTGCCAGAGAATTTAATGTTATTTTCTCTACCATAAGCCGCCTCTGACGTCATTTTAGAGAATTTAGCAGTACGTCCAACCGGCCTCAAAACCGCAGACTACGTGTATGGTGTTGTGTGGGCGAGCGGTTTGCTGATGTCAACATTGTGAACAGAGTGCCCCATGGTGGCGGTGGGGTTATGATATGGGCAAGCATAAGCTATGGAGGCCCATTGTGAAACAATAGTTAAAAATCGACCAGTCCCAGTGTTCAATAAATCATTCTATAAATAAAGACTATAAAACACATTAAGGAGTTAACAGACCAGCCTCCCTGAGGAGCCCTGATTTATAGAGATAGAGGAGGGTGTGTGTGTGTTTGCTACGGTAACAGATGTGATCGTTAACTCTTGCGTTGTACGTGCGTGTGTGTTTGGAAATGGGGGTTTGTTTAGTACCCCTTCATCCGATTTCAGACCATACCGACTAGACTAGATCAGACTAACACTTTCTCGCCCCTTCTTCTCTCTCTGCTCCTTCATCTCCTCCCTCCGTCCTCCTCTTTTCCGCTACCTGCACCACTGATAAAAAAAAGAGCATTTACGGCTCACTGTGCTTGTTAAGTTATTTAGAGAGCATGTGTGTGTTGAGAGAGTGGATAAAGGCGTGGTGGTGGTTGGGGAACACTACAACCTACAAACCTGCGCCCACACACATGCACAAACAAACACAGGCATACGCACACAACACAACCATGCAAACAAACACGTGCACACATGTTCGCACACTAAACAGGGCCAAATCAACATCTTAAATAAGACCAGGAAGCACGTCAACACAGACAAGCACCACTCAGAGAGCACTCTTACTAATTAGCTTTCAGAAAGAACGACAGACCGAAAGAGAGAGGCAGAGGAAATGAAAGGAAAGAAAAATGATGAGGCAGTTAGAGGAGGAAAAGTGGACACTGAGCTGAGACAAACCTACCCAAGGACCGTGTTTTTTATGCCAGCAGTGGCTTTCAAGATTTTAAAAAACATTCTATAGAGAGACAATAAGAGTGGAACAGGGAAGGAAGAGTCCTTAGGTCTTATTAACATGGCCACGTGAGTTTCATATGATAGGACCTCTTCGTAGAATTCTCCTTGAAAACAGACAGAAGAGGGTCTATATAAGAGCTCCATCATCTTACAATTGTCTTGTAAATAACAATTATCTCCAAAGTGCGTCAATGCTGCCATTGAATAACTAGGCTCCAGTTTGAAGGTTGTTATATTTCATTATAAAAACTAACTACGCATAGGCTCTAGGTCCAATAAGAAAGAGAGAGGAGAGAGAGAGAGAGAGAGAGAGAGAGAGAGAGAGAGAGAGAGAGAGAGAGAGAGAGAGAGAGAGAGAGAGAGAGAGAGAGAGAGAGAGAGAGAGAGAGAGAGAGAGAGAGAGAGAGAGAGAGAGAGAGAGAGAGAGAAATAGAGAGAAATAGAGAGAAATAGAGAGAAATAGAGAGAAATAGAGAGGGGACTTGTTGAATGTTCTCTCTTCCCTCAGTGTTTCATAGGTCGATAATGGTTGAAAACAAACTTCTACATTCATTAAGGTCTTCCAAAACACCAGAGGCTACTAGACAAAGCCACACCATAGCAACTGTCCAGCCAGTTTGCAATGAACAAAAACACA
Organism: Coregonus lavaretus; assembly: GCF_964263955.1. NCBI lineage: Eukaryota > Metazoa > Chordata > Actinopteri > Salmoniformes > Salmonidae > Coregonus > Coregonus lavaretus. The sequence continues at coordinate 82,811 of NW_028160015.1, forward strand.
CTCTCACACAGATAGCGCTATGTGACATCATGTTGGCTACATCAATGTGAAAGACAAAGAGGAATTGGACTTGGATATACACCTAT
>NW_028160014.1:0-2000 GCF_964263955.1 Coregonus lavaretus
GAAGCGAGCCGAAAAGGGAATGGAATTGGATTTGCATTAGAATATCTCCACTCATACATAGACAGACATAACCATAACGGAAATGCACCATAGACATAAACACAGTCCCTCTGCCTCTATGCTCTGCAGCATCTATATTCAACTCTTTTCATCGGTGCTTCTAAACACAGGCTTACTGTTTTTCCATCTTACAGTCCACAGGTCACCACTCATCCAGACTATCTTGTCTTCTAACTACTCACTCTTTCTATCTCTATCTATTAGCGTTGAGACAGTGAGCTGTCCATCAGTGAATTATCTCCTTAACGTCTCGTGTAAAACATGTCTTACTCCCACTGGCTCTTTTACAGCACCTAAGATGGCCTCTTCTGAGCGGATCAAAGGCTCTGCTCTAAAGTGGTCAGTCAGTCAGTTTCTGTGCTGTCTGTCAGGCTCTGGAAAAGGTTCACGAACAACCCACATTATACAATACGACCTGGTACCGAGACTCAAAATGGACATGACATACACTGAGTGTACAAAAGATTAAGAACACCTGCTCTTTCAATGACATAGACTGACCAGGTGAATCCAGGTGAAAGCTATGATCCCTTACTGATGTCTCTTGTTAAATCTACTTCAATCAGTGTAGATGAAGGGGAGGAGACAGGTTAAAGAAGGATTTTTAAGCCTTGAGACAATTGAGAGATGGATTGTGTATGTGTGCCATTCAGAGGGTGACTGGGCAAGACAAAATATTTAAGTGCCTTTGAACGGGGTATGGTAGTAGGTGCCAGGCTCACCGGCTTGTGTCACACTTTCGACATCTTGTAGATTCCATGCCCCAACAAATTGAGGCTGTTCTGAGGGCAAAAGGGGGTGTGCAACTCAACATTACATAGGAGTTCTTAATGTTTGGTATCCTCAGTGTAGGATATCACTATCAAAATGAGTGAGAAAAGTGAGAGAAAAATGGGGTTGAGATGGACAGGAAAATAAAGAGAAACAAAGAAAAATATGTTGAGAGATAGAGTAAGTGGATATGGAGAGACAGATTGTTGGATACATATGCACTTAGAATGAAATAAAAAGTGAGAGATGGAGTGATAGGGACGCCAGGAGGGGGATGGAAAAGCTCTTAAAGGTAAGGTGAAGCCTACTCAGGCCCATCAGCCTGTTGCCTGTTCGGTTTATAGAAACATGGGGTCATAAATCTTCCCCTTTAAATGAGCCCTGTATTTCCAAACAACAGTGTGTGTTCAAGCCGGCCCGTTTCCACCCAGCTGGCTTTGCCTGGACACTCTCCTCGGCCATATTCAGAGTTAGACTAGAGGCAGAGGCAGGGACAGACATCCCCCATCAACCCCACTGAGGGAGAGACACACATCAGCTATCACTGCCAATTCCTCTCTCTGCCTATCGCATCTTCCCTCTCACTCTGAATCCAATGCCCATCCCTCCCCCCTCTTTCTTTCTAGCTACCCCCCCTTTCTCTCTCACTCCCCCATTTGACTCATTCTCTCTCTCTCTCTCTCTCTCTCTCAGAGGCTGTGTTGGCCTGACCTCTGGGTTCAGAGGCAGTAATTTAGTGGAGACTGTGTATACAGGACACAAACACAGACATACACAGCCCCCACGCTCCACCCTGTCACCGCCGCCAGCCACACACTGGTCACTGTGGCTTAACTCAGACCTCAGACCGCCAGGCACACGACACACACTATCAAACACACGTTGTCTCACATAACACACACAACCCCTCAAGCCCAGAAGACATTATTCAGTAATTTACCATTACTTACTAAACTCACATTTCTCTATCGCTCAATAATCCACATGTGAAATCTTTTAGTTTACAGTACCAGTCAAAAGTTTGGACACACCTACTCATTCAAGGGTTTTTCTTTATTTTGACTATTTTCTACATTGTGGAATAACAGTGAAGACATCAAAACTACGAGATAACACATTTGGAATCACGTAGTAACCAAAAAAGAATATATCCGAATATATTTTATATT